>NC_142608.1:52326602-52527718 GCF_041222555.1 Hakea prostrata | reverse complement strand
CTCTTCTACTTGTGGCACCCCTTCCCCCTCCTTTCCCTCTCAGGTCCCTCTCCCTCTTTTCTGACTTGCTGAAACCAGGGGGAAAAAGGAAAAATTAAAGAAAGAAAGAAATATTGGAAAGGTTGCCCAAGAATATCCAAAACCCTAACAAGATCCTTCAAGATCCCTATAACAGCCCACATCTTTCCAGACATCCCGAAACCCTCCCTAGACCCAACTGCAAGCTTCCCTTTTCTCATCCCATCTTATCTTGGGCAAGTCTGGATACCCTATTACCAAGTAAACAATCCCACTTTGGGTTTTGATAAAACCCCTAATTTTACCCTTTTCCAAAATTATTTAGACCAATTTAGGTTGTAGTTAATTGAGATTTCCATATCAATTTTAGATTGATCCTTTTCATCCCATATTAATTTAAAGTAATTCATACCCTACCATAATGATCCAAAGTATCCCCATGGGTTATTGTTAAAACCCTAACATTTTTCAAATATTCCCATAACCTTTCCCCTAAGTTTCCAAGTTATCTTAAAATCATCTATTAGTCTGTTGGATCTCAACAGCTGGTTTGATTAAAGATTCTGGGCAAACCCTAAATTTTAGGGAATTCATCCAAGAAACCCTAACCCTAAAATTGGGTTTACATCATGATCCCATGAGTTCTATTCATAATTGGTCCCTTTAATGGTCTGAAAATATGGGTGGGAAAGCAGGAAACGAAATCCACTTCATTAGTTTACCTAGAGTCCTGTTTTGAGTCAGTTTGTTTCAGTATCTTAGTTTCACACCAGTTTATGTTACCTGATTGGTCAAGGATTGGGTTAGGCCTTTCCATTTGGTGTCTGATTCTCCTATCTAAGTTAGTAGGCACTTCATTTTTATCACCCCACAGTTCTGCCATTGTTGCTGCCTCAAATTTGTCAATTCTATCATTACTAGAGACTTCTGAGCAAAAAGGTGAAACTCTAATCTGATTCAAAGTCTGATTTGGTTTATTGTTTGATCTAGAAGGTTCCAAAACATTAAAGTTTTGGATATGAAATTGAAAAGCGCTGTGGGATCCATGTTTGAGTGCAGTAATGTGTGTGTTAAGGGTGCCAACAGATAAAGGTTAAACCAAGCTGCATTTAAGAATCAAGGACAGTCTTCCTGCGTAATTGAAGAATCAAGGAGCTAAACACCACGTTAAATTGGAAGATTCCTTCAAGACTTGGAATTCAGATTTAAATGAAACTGGAATATTTATGTAATCCTAATATACATGATCAATAAGATAAAATCACGGTTAAAGAATAGGGTAAAATTTCACCACTGCTTAAACATCTCAGGAAACCCCTATATAAATATGCATGTTTTTGCAAGTTAAGGTCAAATATTGACCAGCACTTAGTGGTTCCATTGGTTTGATCTAAAGAAGGAAGAAGGTGCTGAAACTTGGTTTTATTGCCACTTCACCATACCATACTACTAGATACTGATGTGAACCAGGATCTAGGGTTTGTCTGATTAATGTAATGTCCTAAATCTAGGCCCACTCCACATCCTCTTCCTGAGATTCAGCAGTCTACAAGGGACGCAATACCCTTCGGTTGAGGGTTTTTGCCTGATTTTAAAGGTGCTGGGGTCAGGTTAGGCCAGGCTTAGGAGTTTAGGATTTAAGGAATTAAGTCTTTGAACTTTGCAGTCCTGTAATTTCAGATTCCCCCTTGTCCTCCGAGGAAGCCCTAGTCTTCAGAGGTAGATTGAGTGTACCAGCTGTAGAAGAGCTTAGTAAGGAGACCCTGAGCGAGGCTCACCAGTCTGTGTTCACTATGCATCCTGGTAGTACAAAGACGTACAGGGATTTTAAAGAACATTTCTGGTGGAACTGGTTGAAGAATGATGTGGAAGATTTTGTTCAGAATTGAAAATTCCAGAACCAAGGGTTGGGGAGTCAAGGGGAGCTTGCGGATGAGAGGAGAGACAAGGAAAGGGGCTGAAATGAGGAAGGGGAGGCTGGTACTCACTTGCAGATGAATTAAGTTGCTGAACTGAAGAATTTATGCAGAATTTAATGCTCTTGAAGTTACTGCAGGCCCCCTCTAGGGAACCTACGACTATTCTTGGTTGCCTTCAGCACTCGATAAAATTTTTATTCATCCAATCAACCTCCTCAATACAATGCTAGAAGGATTATTTATAGTCAATTAAAAAAAAATCAAACTTGGACTTTAACTTGCAATCCAATATGGACTTTAACTCATAAATGAACCTTCATAACTTACTCTAGAGGAATGCAAATTGAATTCTATGAGTAGATATGGATTCCTTGCAAGTAGGATGACTCTAGGGGACTCCTTCACAGCCTAGGAATCCAACTCTAATCAGGACTCTTCAATAACTTGACGATTAAGGACTCAAATTCAAAAACAAAAATAGATCTAGGGTCCCACAAATATACTGGATCCAACTAAAACCTAATTTGATTCAACAAAAATAAGTAAAATTACCAAAATACCCCGGTAGTACTAGGCGCCATAAGGTTCAGGGGAATAACCCTAGGCCCTATTTCAGCCCAAAACATGGTTTACATCAGACACAGTATGGGGGTTGCCAGACCACTCCAAAGAGATCAGTTCAAAAGATTTGGTACATACTTTGGCCAGTAAACTACCTATTCCCCAAACTTTGAAAAAAGGGACTAAATACTTACTATTTGGGTGGACCTTTTATATGTTAGACACCAGATGCCGATCTACAACCTTATCGTGTCAAACTTCATATATATTATTTTTTCTAGTAAAAAAATTGATTTTCCTGCACCAAAATTAAAAACTAAAAATAAAAGGGTACAATAAGCCCAATGGGACTTAATTTTATGTTTCCAAGCAGGTGTAGGCTGACTATGTGGACACCGATAGCTTGTCTCGCACTTTAGCATGCCACATGCACGAGAAAGTTGCTGGTCAGAATATATACCATAAGGTCATTTCACAGGTGTTGAGGAGCATGCATTTTCTTTATCCCTTCCTTTGTCAACAACTAAATGTATAGCCAAAACCATTTTTAAAAAGTGGCTCAGCGGCTGGTTCTTCACAGCATGGCGACCAATTTCAGGATAGGTCATGTGAAATAATGCAGATGATAACATTTATCAATTATCAGGTAGCCATTGATGTAACCTCAATAGGATGGGGACCAACAAACTACGATCCGAAGATGATCAGCAGAGTAATTAGGTTTCAAACGCTTTTGAACACTTGATTCAATTTTGGCTTAGGGTTTTAGAGCTTCTTGGATGGGTGTACAAAGTCTGATTTAGGGCTATAGGTCTAGGGTTTAGAAGATCTGAACCTTTATTATTCTCAGTTTCAGATTAATACTCTAGGATTAGGTTTGGTGATTTAGAGCATCGAGGTTTTGGGGTTCTAGGGGGATGAATGGGGCTGAAGTGGGGATCCATTATTGTTGGTTGTGTGGGGCATAGAACAAAATTCCATCGAAACTTGCGAAATTTCGGTGGAAATTTCCCATTTTGGAAAATGTGAAACGAAACTCATGGGGACCGAATAAAAGTCCTCAGTTTCGATCGAAACTGTCGAAATTTCGTCGAAACTTGTCGAATCCTCGAAACCTGTCAAAACTTGATTCAACCCAGTTGGACCAGCTGGTTCATGAGGAAAAAAAATTTCCAAATTTCGTGGAAACATAGGAAATTTCATGGAAACTTGGGAAATTTCGTGGAAACCTGGAAATTTTGTGGAAACTTGGGACTTTTTCCTGTAAACTTTGTAGTTTTCCCAAATTTTCAATTTTTTTGTTTATTTCATGTTTCTCCAAATAACCCCCATTAGGACTTCCCTATCCAAAGTGTGTATTCTCTCAGGTTGGTTATCTTAAGCATATTGAAGACCAGACTCATAAAGTTACAGTTGTCGATTAACTCGGCAACCATAGGCATAAAATGTTATGGGATGTCTATGTTCGTTGGTTGGAGGAGAGGATGTTACAAACATAGTACTACTCAGCTCACAGGATGAATTCACTCTTGGCACTCCTGTTAACACTAAGTTGTATTTTCCTTTTATTGTTAACTATTTTGAAATTAGAAATTATATATTGAATGTTATGTGCTTAAGTAGTTAAGTTTATAATGTACTTTTTGGACAACTCTACATTGATGTTATGTACATTGAATGACATATCTACATTGATTTTTTTAGCAAAATACAACAAATGTATTCTTTATACTTTAATTAGCTTAAATACAGGATCCCACCCCAAAATGCTCTCTAAAACCTGTCAAAACTTGTGCAGAAAAGGCCTCAGTTTCCACTTAAGTTTTCAAGTTTCACCCGGTCGAAACTTGAGTTTCCCTCGAATTTTTTACCATGGTGTGGGGATTGTGGAACTGCAAGGGAACGGAATCTGATGGAGGGTTTGAGAGATATGACAGTCAGGGCTATGGGGAAGTAAGGAAGGCTGAATAGGGCAGGGGATGAAGAAACAGAAGTGTAAGTTGCAGGGAAGATGAGTGGGACAAAGGCTGACTTTTTACCTTCCTGTAACCAAGTTTATTACAGAGCTAAGATGGAGATGGAGTGATGAAGACAGATCCAAAGCTCTGCTGAAGGAGAAATCCCTCAAGTTGAAACCCTAACAGCTTGCTCGACACCTTGATTAATGTTGCAACAAATGCTCATTAATTGTATTCTCAAATCTGTCTATTGTTACAAGCATAGGCTATACATTTATGGCCTTAACAATCTTAACATCGAAATTAGAATTCAAATAGGACTTCTACTTCTAATCTTAAAAGACTCCTCATCTCAACCTAGACTGACTCAAATAATAATAGTTTAAAAGCAGAATAAAATTCTAAAAAACTGTTAATTACAAGTATGCCCAGCTGGGCTCAGCTAAAATTACCAAACTACCCCTGATATCAAATTGTGCTTCCTATGCTACTGGGCAGCAAGCCTAGCACTTCCTTGGGGCTTTGGGAGTCCTCTTGGGGTGGTATGGTGACCTACATCAGCCATGGAGGGCTACTTTTATTTCTTCTCATACACTATGACATGGCATGCAGCAATTGTCATGCAGTAAAAGGAGAACACATCTCAGTTGCATCTGACTCAAGACTCAATCAACTGGTCATAGCTCATATCAACAGACAGTCACAGTACTGTGCTGTAGGGACATGGAAGACTAGGGTGTCTACATATTGTTCATTATACTTGTGTGCCTATGACTGCAAATTGTTGACTGTACTTTGTTGTTTGTACTTTCTACTAAGAACTAATCTGTATCATGTTCCTCCAATTTTTCTTGTTTTAGAGTACTAAAACAATGTATATAATAGGCAATACTAAATAAGGTACTCTACAGGTTTAAGCTTAACATTTACTTCCAAACAAGGATGAAAAAGCAAATTATTTTATCTGCATTCTATTTAGCCCAAAAGAAGGTTTCACCGAAGTTTTTGGGGCCTGCAGTGGCCACTTTTCTACTAAAACCTGGAAAAATGCAAAGTTTTGGCAAAATTTCACATAAGCTTCAGTGTTTCAGTGATATCAATCTGACCTTAACACTTAGAGGAAACAAGAATAAGATATGCTTAACATTTGGATGGCCATTCTTAAAACATATGGCCCTCATGGTATGAGTTAAGTTAAGCTCTCTATGTAATATGTCCCGGACAAATTCCCATCTTAATCACAAAGAATCTGACAAATTTCTCTTAAAATTTTTTGGGATGTATTTACCTTTTCTTGCTTCATTTCATCACATGTTGTTTGTGCTTCATGTCTGGAATTATGTTTTATCATGACAGGTCCACCATATCTTCACTTTAGCTGCAAGCTTATTCCCAGCAGATTCTATTTCTCTATCTTCCAACATGCGGTACCAATCAAGGGGATCCTCAAGTGAAGCAATCCAATCTAGAAAAACCAGAGAATCCTTTATGTATTTATTTATTTTTGTAAAATAAAAAACCAAAAGATGTACATCCCCCATTATCAACTTGCTTTTTGGGTCCATGCATCTAAAATAGACCAATAATTCTAATTAAAGATACCTTACTGCTGGCACTCTAGGGACAGGCTAAATGCTCACTATGGTAACCAGCAATTGGTATGTGGTGGAATGTTGGAAACCTCTCAAACCAAGTACCAAAACAATGTGGTAAAGGAAGAAGAATTTCTAGTTCAATTGTTAACATAAACCCAAATAAGAAAAGTAACAAGAGTATAATATCAAACCCAAATAAAATCTATACAATTAGTGAATATTGGTAAAAAGAATGAGACTTCTGCTCTTTTTCTATATAGATAATTTGAGAAGCAACTTAAATTAACTTCGAACGTAAAGAACCTAGTGTACTTTTGACCCAATTCTTACTTGTTCATCAGGAACTGATCTAGCTCCTGAGATATATGACATTCTTGATCCTTCCTTTTACATCTCTTCTTGTCTGGAACCATAAATGGGTTGTCTCCTCTAGGGATGGGGGTAGGCCCAGCCCAGGCTTGTGTGGTGTTGGTTGTACACGACCTCATAAGAACATATAGCTCAAGATTCACAAAAGATTGCTTTCTCTTTCAAATCAGGATGACAATAGACGATAAAGATTTGAGAATTCCAGATCTTTTTCCATAAGGACAATTTAAGAAACAGCTCAAATCAACTCCGAATTTGAAGAACCTTGTATCCTCTTTGCCTAATATAGCACAAGATTCACAAAAGATTGGCTTTCTTTGATATCAGAGTTGTAACTTTGACACAGAAGATATCTAGTCAGATTTCAGAGTAGGAATTGGTGGCTCATTGAATTGCTAGAACAGCAGTATAATTGAAGAAAATTGAACTAGTCTACCTGAGCAATAATTGTATAAATGAAAATAGACTCATCAAAAATTCAACCACGAAATCTACAAATCATATCTTCCTACCAACAGCTGTTAGTGCTCAGAAGTGAAACAAACCAATACAACAAAATTTGAACCGGAGAAATTAAAAAATCTAACCCATTGAAATTGATGAGAAATCATGCTGAGAAAAGAAAAAAAAGAGTCAATTATGAAGGAAAATAAAGGAGGAAAGATAGTATTAAAAACTTAAACTTCACCCCTTGTGGGGCTAGAATATCATTCATCACATTACCACACTCCTCAGTTATATGCATTCCATTGATACAATCAGTTAAAAGTACTTAAGGCCTTCCTAAAAGAAGGAAATCAATTAAAACTAATAGAGAATACCCATCATTTAAATTTTCCCTAGCTAGAAAACCATGATATTATCTTGGGTAGTCTTGAAACCTTCATTCATCGAACGAAAACACATAAATCGACTATGAGGGAGTTAGCGGATTCCACGACTGAGACTTAAACCCATTTCATATGTAATCTTAATTGAATATAATATATCTATCAGAACAGCCTCACATACGTTGTTTATAACAACTGGGCTTCAATAAAAATGCATCAGAAGCAATGGGAAAACTGGAAACTATATCAAATGTAAACATCCATGAATTCTAAAACATGGAAAGAAGGGTTATTTAGCATCTCTCCACTTAACCGATCAATCGGCTACAGAACCCAAGTTAAAGTGGGGACGTTACCACTGAAAAATAAGAAATATAGAGCTCAACTCCAAGACCACAAAGAAAGAAAGAAAGAAAGAAAGGCATACCTCGAGGTCTTTAAGTGAGGCACAGTTGTTCTTGCAGCTGCAAAGCACAGTCGCCGGCCAAAGAGGGATGAAAACTTTGAGTGGAAGGTTCCCGCGACTTCAAACCACCCCCACCCCCCACCCAAAAAAAATAAAAAAGAAACACGACAACGAAGAAGAGGAAAGAAGCTTACCGTAACTTCGTGCAGAGACTCTATGGCAACCGCCATCGACCCTGATCATAAACTGGAGAAAAGGAATCTTATCTCATCCATGGTTACAATCAGAATGCTTGATTTGAAATCTTTATGTACTATTTGTCTATTGGATCATCCTTTTTTCTTTTAAATTCTTTTTTCCTTATTTGGTCGTAGATCTGTTCCATAATTATTGGCCTTCGAAATAGAAATTATTTTAAAATAATACTAACCGAATAAGATATTTTCTTTTCCCTGAAATATATTCTAGAAGATACAAGAGAAGGCTTTACCCAAAAAAAAAAAAAAAAAAAGGATAATTTTCATCTGGCCCCCTGAGGTTTGGTCCAGATCACTTTTAGTCCAGTTTAAGTTTTCTTTTGCATATGACTCCCCTGTGGTTTTGAGAAAGGATTAAATAAGGACAAGTTTAACCGAAACTGTTAGTTTAATATTTTTTATGACAAAAATACCCTCTCTTCTTTTTAATTTATTTGTTTTAGTTTTATTTTTCTTTTTAATAAGCGGCATCATCGTTCATAAAAACCTGAAAGAAATCTCATCCTTACTTTGCACAATCAAATTAGAAACCGAGATATTAAATCCTGCCGATTCTTTTATTTTTTGTTGAGGAAAGGGCTCTTTGGATCTTCATTTACAAGAGTTGTCCATAACAGCTTAAGAAACAAAAGAAGAAGAAATAAGGAACAGAGGAGCTTCATTAAGGGTGAGACCAATTGATCCCAACTGATTATGTCTTCAAGTTCCTTCAAACCTTTAGTGAACAACTTCTGGGCAGCAAGAGCGTCAGCCTCAAGTGTGGGCTCCCATAATATTGTAGTCTCAGCTAGCAATGCAGTAACAACATATGGATCCATGTTTGAAGCTGGATGACGAGCTAGCAAATCCTGCCGATTCAGTGAAAGATATACCAGCGAACTCAGAGACACATTCTTGCACGCAATCCTTGGCCTCCTTGGAGATCTACCCATTTGAGGGCATGACCTTTTTCATGATATGACTAATGTTGGCTATGGGAAGGAACCTACCCTGTTCTTTAACTGCAGAACTAGTCAATTGAGAACCCCAGCACTGCCTCCGCTGCCTTGTTTATCGGAATGAACGCTCTCAAGAGTGCCAGGAGCTCCAAACTCTGCCATGAAACCCTAGAGCTGGATTTCAGCACCAAACTAAAAAAAGAAAAAAGAAAAAATGCGGAATCATCAGTCAGTGTAGGTAATAGTATTCGCAGCACAATTAAAAAGAAGAAAAGGATAATCACGAAATAAACGGAAACCTAACCCTAACCCTAAGCCATGTGAACTTAAGCAGAGAGAACAAAGTGCACAAAGAATAGAATAGCAGTTTCGACAGATTTTGATTTTGAAAATTTCAGAGAATATAGAGCGAGAAATGGAAAGAGAAAGAGAGATTTTCTTCGAGTTTTGTAGCGTTTACCAGTGAATGAGAGGTTTACCAGTGAATGAGAGATTAAGAAATAAATAAAAATTGGCAGAGAAGATGGCAACAATAAGGATTCGTCGAATCTGAAGGAGAAGTTTGAAAGCAAAATTGTGGTTTGGCGCCGGATCCCTGCAGTTGGAATTTAATTTGTTCTTTCATTCCTTCATATCTCCTTCTCTCCCCGTTGCTCTTCTCTCCAACCATGAGATGAGATCAAGACCGGTAAACCCTACCGGAATCCTCCTTTTCTTGTGGGACGGTTTAACTATCAATAAAAGAAATAAACAAAAAAAAAAAAAAAAAAAAAAAGAGAGGGTATTTTCGTCACAAAAATTATTAAACTAACAGTTTCTTCTGTTAAGTTTGTCCTTAGTTAATCATTTATTGAAACTACAGGGGAGCCATATGCAAAAAAAATTTAAAAGTCCAGATGAAAATTACCCGAAAAAAAAATACAAGAGAAGGATGAGTAAAAAAAAAAAAAAGTTGGATTGATCCACTAAACATGATCAAACCTAAACCTCCTTCGGCCCACCAGTTAGCCATTTTTAAGATGCTTTTTCTTTCTATATGAGAATTGATAACTTTATATATTAAGGTGTAGGGAATATATAAAACATGCAATCCATAACCCCTTCAATTTTAGGATGTTATTCACATACATTAACCAATCATCAGTAGAGAATTGGCGAGGGAGAATTTTTTCTATTGCACAGGCCCACAGGTAATGGCGTGAAAGAACACAGGTAATGGTGTGAAAGAACAGAGATTCGAATCCATAACTATCTTGGACTTAACCCTGAGGGGTGGTTCAGTTGGCAAAGACCAACATAAGAGGTCAGAGTTCGAATCCCCTCGGGGCCAGGGTGAAACCCCACCTATATTAATTATATAAAAAAGCACCTTGAGGATGTAGTCATGGTGTGCGCAAACTGGCCCGAATGAACCCAATTCCAAAAAAAAAAACCTATCTTTGTACTTACTACCTCTAAGAGGCTGCCATGTCTACTTTTCTCTGGATTAAATCGATAATTACTTATCCGTATATGCACATTTAAAGGCCTCCGGTGCACATTTAAAGGCCTCCGGTGAACTTGAACATGCAACCTCAGTCAACTTGAATACATGATTCGGGTGACTCATTTCCTTTCCTGAGATTTCAATAACTACAAAAATAAAAGCAGCTAAGCTAACACAACCGAGAAAGATTGCTATATTACATAACCACTGGGTGTGCAACCGGATTAGGATCCTGTGGGAATTATTACGAGGAAGATGACAATGGCCTTGATCATCATTGTTATTAGGAGACAGCATTCATACTCAGGAGATTCTCCCATCAGCTCCACCAAATACAGCATTGAATACCGATAGAATGCCACAATTGACCTAACAGCCGCTTCATATGTTTTATTTTGCCTTAAGCACCACATTTGCCCTGAACTTCACTCCAAACAGGACCTTCAACGTAAAGCCAAAAATCTATCACTCGAAGATAAACTCAGTTTCTAACAGTGGAATGCTACTAAGCTCAACTGGTTCACCTCCATACTCTTCACTAGGTCCTATAGTGAACCAATTAACCAATAAAAGAAGATACAAGATTTAACAGATTTTTTTTTTACACTCGGATAATGCAGATGTATGTAGTCAAAGATTGAAAACAACAACATTAGTCTAGGATCAGAGATGAGGAAGAGTTATCGGTTGGATCTGCCCAGTGATTTATCTATCGTTGTAAAACTCTTTTCATGATATCCTGTAATGGGTTCCCAATTCCTGCACCAACAGTTTCCGCCAAATACTTTGCCTGCAGAAGTTCCAAGCAGAGAGAAGGGATCATGGCACCATCCACCATTCCAGGAGCCGCATTGATGCAGCAATGGAATTCAGATAAAGAAAAGAAATGAAACAGGCGTTTAGAGCTTACCTCTTGGACAGTCTTCCCGATGTCAAAAGCATCTTTTACTCGACCATCCATGAAATGCCACGTGTCCCGAAAATCTAGAGCAATTTGACATACCAAAGAGGAAATGAAAATGCTGTACCCTAAATCAGCCCCCCCAATCATCCCCCCAAAAAAAAACCTCT
Organism: Hakea prostrata; assembly: GCF_041222555.1. Classification (NCBI taxonomy): domain Eukaryota; kingdom Viridiplantae; phylum Streptophyta; class Magnoliopsida; order Proteales; family Proteaceae; genus Hakea; species Hakea prostrata. The sequence goes on along the minus strand of NC_142608.1, from coordinate 52,516,310 downwards.
GGGTCGGGGTTAAGTGTCATTCATTTACTCCATAGCTACCACAAAAGTGCTTTATAAACCTATGTCAAATAAGAAGAAAACATACCTGGAGAATTATCTGTCAGCATGTACACCTCAGATGTTGAATATATCCCCCCAATGACCGTACGCTTTAAGTACCAGTCAATATCAGAGGCCTGGTCACCAGTAGCTTGCAATATTTCATCAACCAGCATGGCCCTCTGCTTAAAACTGGTTGGGATATTCATCGGTTGTGCCTGTCAATATGTGTAAACAAAAATTGGTACACAAGAATTCAGCAATTGGTCTTGGTGATTCGACCTCTTAAAGCTTAATAATGACAGAAGATAATAGAACCTGGATGCTAAGTGCTTGAGGCCATTTTGATATGTAGGGAGCTTGCATTTCCAGGCGAATCCGAATAAGTCTTGATACACATTCACTGGGTATTAAATTTCTCAACTCCTCTCCTGAGTCGATTATATCAATAAGCCTCTGTAAGCATTCATCCATGAAAAACTGTATTCCAAAAAAAAGAAGAAAAGAAGAAAAGAAGAAAGAAAATTAGATCACATGAATCTGAGAAACTAAAAAAAGCATTCAATAAATTAAAGAAACATCTCCTGGTTAGATGGTAAAGGAGCTAGAATACTCTCAGCATAACCTAAATAAGGAACATATACTGTAATCAGGAGTCGAACACCCAGATTAATAAGCCTAACGCACAGAAACCAGTGGATAAGAGGTGAAGGTATTCACAAAGATATCCACTATATCATTCAATACTAGAAGACATAATAAACCAGACAAACTTTCTCATCAGTACCCTCTGTACAGCCAGACTTGCATAGAGTTTATAGGTAAACCAAAAACAATTGGAAAAACAAACATAAGGGTTTCCAACCTTTAAATTTGCTGCTAACGATAGTGACCAGTTGAGAAGCAATAAGGCCACATCTAAGTACTGGGTGAAAATCTCAAATGCATGCTACAGTTGGATTCATCTTAGGGAGACAAGAAACTGGTATGCAACCTCACCTTGTTTGGATCTAGGGCAACCAACACTATGTGAGAACCCCATTATCATCACTTATAAAAATTGTTGTGGAAAAAGGGCAACTTATTCCAATCATTGACTTTCACCACTAGGGGAGAAAACTCCACTTCACTGGACAATCTCCAGGCCCTGAGGTTTGGAGTGGAAGATCATATCTAGAAAATGTAGGGGATAGCTGGGTGGATGCAATAGTAGAAGGCTACCCAGATGTGGATCAACAACAAAGCAACATTGATGTAACAAAACTTTGTGTGTGTTCTAACCAAGAGGAGATGAACATGCTTTTTGGTATTTTTTCTTTATTTGGAATAAGGAGATCACAGGTTTAACTATTGTAATATTCCATATGGGCATTGAGCCTGTGGTTGGATTGCTGGGAGTTCAGGAGGGTATGATTTGGACGGGGGGTTTTGTTTCTCTTAGGTCAGGCGTGGTCTCCCATGCATCCTCTTCTATTGATTCGATTTCTAAGCATCTCTAATTGAAATAGGTTTAAGGTGAGTTGTTTGGCATGGAATGGAAACTCGCAACAGAGGAATTTGAGCACAACAGTATGGAGCAATATAATACACACAAGAAGAGTTAAAGGCCAAGGGTAGGTCAAAAGGTACTTAGGAAGAAATACCGAGAGCTATGAATGGCTTTGGTTGACCTCAACAATGGCCTTAAAGAGCAGCAATGGGAAAATAGCACTTGTAAAGCTGACCCTATGATGTAACCCAGGGTTTAGGGTTAGATTTCAGGATATTCTAAATTAGAACCAGCATGCAATAAGGGGCTTAGATTTTTCAGCCAAGGGGTTTAGGAGCCAATAAAGCTGCTGGGAATGCAAATTCAGGTCTGAAATTTTATAGGATTTCAAAATGGGAAATTCAAGTCCTAGGTCAACTGGGAGTCAGCTAGGATTAAGGTTTTGGGGAATGGCTGCTGTTCTGCAGTTTAGAACTAGGAAGTCACTGCCCTGCAGATTGGGGAACTGTTTCAGAGAAGGTAAGGCTGAGGTACGAAGGTTTAGAGTTTTCTGAAAATTCAAAAAAATTCTGCAACTTCACTTAAAGAAGATGGAGTGCAGAAAAATTCTAACTCCAAAAATAGGTCTGATCTAGGGAAACTGAGGTTAGAAGTGAAGACTAGGGGTTCCTGCTATTCTAATGAAGGTGGAAGCCTGGGGAAGGACTTGGGTGCAGGGGAAAGTGAAGGGAAAGGGACTGGAATAATTTGCATGGGCTTGGGTGGGGTTTCAAGGTTTGGGGTTGAGGGGATGGGGCTGTGAAGGCTGCGGTCAAAGAGAGAGGAAGTTGGGGTTGGGGATGTGGTTTCTTACTTGCTTGTGAATGAAGATTCTTGCAGAAATTCTGCGGCTGCAATGCTTGAAGATGTGAAGAGAACCTTGAAGTTGAGGAATAGTTCACAAATACCCAGCCATAGGGTGTCCCTCAGGATCCCATGACTTCTACAAGCCAAACTCTCAAACTCAGGTTTATTCAATAATCAAGACTGAGAAATAATTTACAGCCCTTAGAACTGAATTGAATTCAAAAAAGGATTCCCTTACCCATTTGGGATCCAACACTACTTGATTAGAACTTGACTAAAATAAGACCACTTCTTAAGATAAGATTTCTAATTTTAGAAAACCCTATCTTGAACAACTCATACTCAAACAGATACCAACTTAACTCAACTACTAAGACCCTAAATTATGAAATAAAAAACAGAATTAATTTTCCTAACTAAAACTGGACTCGGTCAATCAATAATACTTGATTGAGAGGTAGAAAAATTGCCATTCTACCCCCGGACAGATTCGGCCCCTTTTAGTTGGGCCCTGTTTCCACGGATGGGCTTGGGCCCTCTTCTGGGCTCTTTGGGACTGGTTGGGGGCTGGTAACATCACCCTGTTTAGTTGCAAAAGGCTTAGTTGAGGTGAGTTCTTTCCCACCCTTTCTTCTAGTAAAGTTTATCTTTTGTTTCTGATCCTCCTCCACCCAAACCCAAAGATAAGATGAAGAAACAACCAACACTGAAGATAAAGAAGTCTGAACACAGGAAATATCTAATATTCATGCCCAAAGATAAGATGAAGAAACAACCAACACTGAAGATAAGGAAGTCTGAACACAGGAAATATCTAATATCCAGTGATGATGAAACTCTCAATTACCTCAGTAAAGGAAACTAGAAAATACTGTCTTATGGGGCTACTAACAAAAGTACATTGAAGTTTGAATGGAGTTTCTTTGGAGTGATGCAGCAATATGAGAAATGCTCACAAAAAAATTGGACTAATTATGCTATCACTCCAGATGAATTAGTGAGCAGTTATGACCTCAAACCAATTGCATCTCACAAATCTAAATATTAATGGGGCTTTACCAACATGAAACTTCAGACAGATCCACATAGTTCCATACTTCCAGCACAAATGTATTTAATAAAAAAAAATAAAAAACAACAACAACAACAGGAAAAAACAGAACCAAAAGAATGGGAGAAGAGGTTTGTACCTCTACAAGTACAGCTTCTTTCCTGGGGAAAGATCCAACAATTGCAGGAGAGACTCCAACCTCCCTTGCCCCTGTAATCAAGGCTGTTTCAGTCCATCCCAATCTGATCTGCATTTCAACACAACATGAGAACTTCACCTAGTTCACAAACAAACTACATATCTTCACAAGTTAAACTTACAACTCCAATTCTAAACAGCACAAAAAAGTAATTTGATTGGTCACTGAATTCAGCCTATTTTCTCCAGTAGCACAGTGGGACAATTAATGGCTTAGATATGGCATCATGGCTCTTGATTGGATTGAGAAACTGGACCAAATATGGAAGCCAGTTCAGTTCAAGATCCAAGCCTCTTTTGGACCAAAATAAGGCTTCAGTAGGCAATTCGGGGGCAAATTTGGCGATTCGTCATGTAAGTAACACGGCACTTTATAACCTTTTCTCATTGAAATGAGGGTCCACCCAGTCATGATTTTCTATTCGATTCTTTAGGGCCTGTTTGGTTACATGAATCCAGAGATTTCAAATCTCTGGATTCATGCATCTAAGAATTATACCCGTTTGGTTGTAAAAATCTCTAGATTCATGAATTCTATAGATTCACCTTTTTACACTAAAAACGTGAATCTGTAGATTTATGGGCAAGGGGTGAAATCCAGAGATTTCAAAAAAGCTATACATTTGCACATTCACAAAAATCACGTCGATTAAATAGTTTTTTAGGATGAATCCACTGATTTCATTCCACAACCAAACACTTAATTTTATAAATTATGACTCCATAGATTTGAAGTCTATAGATTTGAAATCTCTAGATATTTGAAATCTCCAGACTCATGTAACCAAACAGGCCCTTAGAAAGTTTATTATTTTTAGCTCTATGGGTCTGGATAGTCTCATAGTTGGTCCATGTCTTATTGTCTTAAGCTATGTTTGAGTTAAGGATTTAGAATCATATATGTAGGAGATCACAAACAAAAAAATCATGTGCTAATTGCTGTAATATTCTGGCAGCTGAAGACAGCTTAGCTTCTGCCATACTGATTCTAACCGATGGCAACTGGAATTTTCTCTTTGAAACTTGTTTCTCTTGGTACCTTATATCTTCTCTCTCTTCAATTTTATCCCATCAAATCCCTGTTTTCCCCCTCACATCCTATTATATTTCTCCAATCGAATCCCCCTCTTCCATAGTTTAATTTTTACTTCTCTTTTAGTACTGTCATTTTTGTTACAGGTTGATACAACTTGGCAAATATCATAACTAGGTTCAGAACACTCAAATTCACAAAGAAATATTTTCCATTGGACATATCTGTAAGCTGAAAATCAAACTATTCTTTCCATTTGAGTTCAATCATAAATAGAAAAAGGTGATATGGACAATGGTATCTCATACTGAACTAGAATAGGATGGATGAAGTGGAGAGGTGCGTCCAGGGTGTTGTGTCATCAGTTAATTTCTTTAAACTTAAAGGAACATTTTATAGGACGGACAATCATGCAATCAGCTATGATTTATGATGCAAAATGTGGGGCAATTATGCAACATCATATAGAGAAACTCAGTGTAGCATAGATGAGGATGTTGAGATGAGTGGCAAAACTAAAAGGATAAAGGAACGAATATGAGCTGATTTGGAGTAGCTCCAATACATGATAAGCTACAAGCAAGTTGTTTGAGGTGGCATGACCGTGTTCTATGGGAGCCTTTGGAATTTCCAGTACAGAGGAGCGATCTGGTAGAGATTGAAGGAACTTATTTGGGTAAAAGCAGATTAAAGGAACTTCAAGAGCCAAAGGCAGACCTAAAATAATCTGAGTAGTGGCGAGGATATGCATGCATAGCTTTGGCCCTGTATCAAGAATGAGCTCAGAAAACGCTGATTGGAGGGCAAGGATCCATGTAGCTGACCCCAGTTAGTTTAGGATAATGCTGACTTATTGCTACTGTTGTTGTTCCATAATCTAAATTCTGAGGTCCAATTTCTTATGCCTTTCCACAATCAAAGTCAGCTTCTTAAACCTATTATGATATGAAAAGGCACAGAGATAATTTAGAATAAGAATTTGTTATCCTTGAACTCTTCTCCTGTTAACCTTTAAGAGGACAACGTAGAATAGGAATCTGTTAACTAGTATATAATTTTCTTCTCCTTTACTCTCAATTGCATCCTCCCCTGGAGTTTGCAAAATCGGAGTCGAAGTGGGAAAAAGGAAATTGATGATTGAGGATTGTCACAAACTGATCATTTTAGGTACTTAAGTTGAATCAGAAATAAAGGAGGAGAAAAAGGATGATGTTGCACAAAAAAAAAATTTAAACAAGGTCGATTAAGTGGAGTGGTGCATTCGAAGTGATGCGTGATTGACGTTTTCATTTAAAAATTGAGTAGAAAATTTAGGACACAAATAGCTATGATGTATGAAACTAAATGTTGGACAGTGACGAAACAACATTGACGCAGAACTTAGTCACTGAATTGAGGAAGTTGAAAGGGATATATAGTAGAAGTAAAAAAAGACCAAACAAGGAATGCAAAAATTAGGATCAACCAGGAGTGAGGAAGTAAAGAGAAGGTTTTTTGGGGTGCCACAGACACATACACCAAAGGCTTTAAATTCTCAAATAAAGAGCAGAGAAATGATATGATTAGAGGAGTGGAAATGGAAATGGTCAGCGTTAGGCCTAAAATAAAATAGGAGAAGTGGTGAGGAAAGACATACATAGCTTAGGATTATTAACAAGCACAATAGAAAATCTTTGAATGGAGCTGATAGAGATAGAACACCAATGTATCTGACCCCATTCACTTGGGATAGGCGTCGTTTATTCGTATTGAATTGAGTAGTTGACCTCTATCTACATTAACATATCAGACACAGCACTATGCTATGATATTAACCGATAATAACAACATACACACACACACAAACGAGAACCGGTCTAATCAAACATCATACTGACAACCATGGTAAAAAAATTCGAGAGAAACTCAAGTTTTGACCGGGTGAAAATGGGAAACTTAGGTGGAAACTTGGGAAATTTCGAGGAAACCGAGGACTTTTCCATACAAGTTTCGACATGTTTTAGGGAGTATTTTGGGGTAGAATCCTGTATTTAAGCTAATTGGAGTATAAAGAATACATTTGTTGTATTTCGCTAAAAAAATCAATGTAGATATGTCATTCAATGTACATAACATCAATGTAGAGTTGTCCAAAAAGTACATTATAAACTTTACTACTTAAACACATAACATTCAATATATAATTTCTAACTTCAAAATAGTTGACAATAAAAGGAAAATACAACTTAGTGTTAAGATGAGTGCCAAGAGTGGATTCATCCTATGAGCTGAGTAGTACTACGCCTGCAACATCCTCTCCTCCAATCAATAAATATAGACATCCCATGACATTTTATGCCTATGGTTCTCAAGTTAATTGACAACTGTAACTTTATGAGTCTGGTCATCAATATGCTTAAGATAACCAACCTGAGGGAATACGTACTTTGGATAGGGAAGTCCTGATGGAGGGGGTATTTGTCGTGGGTATTTGGGGAAACATGAAATAAACAAAAAAATTGAAAATTTGGAAAAGCTACAAAATTTACAGGAAAAATCCCAAGTTTCCACAAAATTTCCCAGGTTTCCACGAAATTTCCCAAGTTTCCCACGAAATTTGGGAATTTTTTTCCTCATGAACCAGCTGGTCCAACTGGGTTGAACCAAGTTTTGACAAGTTTCGAGGTTTCGACAAGTTTCAACGAAATTTCGACAATTTCGATCAAAACTGAGGACTTTTTTTCGGTCCTCATGAGTTTCGTTTTGCATTTTCCAAAATGGGAAATTTCGATGGAAACTTTCTCAAGTTTCGATGGAATTTTGTTCTATGCTGACAACTTCACAGACAATACGGTAAAAATAAATTGGGGTGCACTAACCACATGAGGAAGAGCTGCCTGAAGGACACATGCTTGCTCCTCTTCATACTCAACTCGTGGTTGTCGCACTCCTCTGGAGGTCTGTCTCTCCTGAGATTGTTCTTTTCCAGATGCAGTTGCTCCTGATGTTGCAGATGCAGAATGTGCTTCTTCATTACTGAATTTAGCAGCTGCTGTTGTTGCTGATGCAGAATTTCCGGTTTGTGTTTGTTCTGGGGGATGAACAGGGTCTGTCTGTTTCAAGGGTTGAGTATTGGAGTCAGTAGAGAAACAAGAAAAATTGGTGCTGATTGGAGAAAGTACAAGTCGTCGATTTGCTGGGATGCCAAGGAAGCGCTTCACCACAGATCGATACATCTCAAACAGTAACTGTCAATAGTATTCTGCAAAGAATAAAGCACACTCAGTATTTAAATGTCATAGAATGGCTCCACGGAAGATTATCTAGGGAATTCAAAATCTGTCTCATAAGAATTTGATTTGCCATATTATCCAATGAAGACACCAAATCTTACATAACTCTCTTATTGCTGAAATCTTACATAACTCTCTTATTGCATAGATTAGATGATGCAAATTAACAGAAAATCAACTAATACAGGGAAATCTAAAGCTAAGATAACCAGTAGAACAAAGCAACCAATAGAGACAGATTAATCAGTTCCTAAACCATCAATGACTAAGATAAGATGGTTACCTTTAAAATTTACAAAACTATGGTACTGAATGTAGCAAATGAATTTACCAAAAAGAACTTGGTAAAGAATTAATACAAAACACATTTAGGAACTTAGACATGCTATGTCTAAGAAAACCAAATGACCAGACCAGAAACAAATAAACTGCTAAACGTATATTAATCCAAAAAATGTACTACTATTCAAAAGATCCACAGTATTATGGTTTTAGAAACATGTATCAGCAGCTGAATAAATAACTTAGGAAGTAACTCAGACACCAGTTGATGGAAAGACAAGATGTAATGCAATCAAGTTTACAATATATCAAGCAAGGCAAAATGGATCAAAAGAGACAAATGCGTTCACTTCCAGTTGGTAACCAAAGATAAGTAACATAAAAAGACCACAAAAACAAAAATGGGTTTGTGATTATGATATCTGAACCAATAAAAGGCCAAGTATGTAGGTTATCCTTTACAACAGAGGAGTCCCCAGGGCTGGATATTTTGGCACAGCCCCTACCAGAAGGTCCAGAACCATGCAATAGCAGCAGTTGGGAACTCGCTACTGGGGCCAGGAAATCAAGTGATGATGGAGATCAGTGAGAAGATCTGGGAAAGGGAGAGGTACCAACAGTCAAGGTTGGGGAAGACAAGAAAGGAGATGGCAAAATTGAATTTCAGAATCAGTAGTGCAATGGCAGGGAGACGGTAAAAAAGTTAGGCTCATATCTCAGAGAGGATGGTAATGTGATAATTGGGGACCGGGTCATGCAAGAGAACTCGAAGAGAGCAGGGGGTTGTGAGAGGGAGCTTCAGGAGGATAGAGAGAGAACCGGAACGCAGGATAATAGAGAGTGGAGACGGACTCATAGGTACTCCCTTTAATCAGACAGAGAGGTAGAAACCTTTTCTTTTTTTCTCTAAGGGTCATTTTATTAAAATAAGCGAAAAAATATAAGAAGTCAAATAGGCAATGAGGAAAGAATCCTCAACACCATGAAAAATCAAGAAGCAGAGCAATCAGCTGCTCACAAGCAACTTTTAAAATCTAAACATGGAGAGATCCTCTGCATCCTTTTGTAACTTCAACCGAGCTTCGAAGTAAGAGATGAAGAAAAAGGGTAGATGGGTCGAGGGTTCTCTATTGAGTCAGACGGAGAAGGGGCCGGAAGGAGGGAAATCTCGGGTTCTCCCTTGGTTGGAGTGAAAATAATAGGACGGAGACAAAATGAGACAGGTACACTTTGAGACTCTGCTTACCAGGTTTTCACAACTTAGATTCAGTTCAGTTTATAATTCCTGGCTCTCTCTCGTCTTCGCAATCTCTCGTTTTTGCAGGACATTATCGCAAAACCATAAACGATAAACTATCGCTTGAGTCTGCACTCAACACAATGACTCTCGCTCGCTCGCTACTCATTATTTCATTTGACAAACGTCTTCACCTTCGCCACACCATTAAAGAAACTCTTCCGTTGAAGTCTCCTAACTAGATATGCTAAAACTGATCAAACAAAACTCGAAAATAGATGCTGATTGGTTTGGACGAAGCTAATCATTTTTAAGGAAATTCAGATAGAACAGCATCATGCAGATATCTGAACAATCTGAATCGAATAAAACTTGCATCAGAAAGGGACGGGAAAAATGGGAGCTGAGATCGAATGCAAAATCCCTAAGGTTCACCATATAAAACCAAAACATACAGCTCAATTAGGTTCTTTAGCAGCTCCTTATCAGTCAAATTCAATCAATCAGATGTAGAAGACAAAGTACAGTAAGGTAGAAAGATGTATAGACGATTTGGAGAATCACCCAGAGAGAGACATACCTTTGACGTCGCTGCAAACACTTCGCTTGACAGAGAGGGAGACGTGGGAGAAAGTTGTTCAGACAATAAAATTCAGGTTTCCGTTCGGTTCGTTACCTGGACGGAGGAGCTACAGTGCTTAAACTGAGTTGCATGTATCCACATCATATACCGCTAATTAAGAATCTTTTTTATCACAAGTGACGGAAAATAAATTAATAACCAGAATGGAAACTGTTATAGACAAATCTACGACAGAACAGCCCCAATGAATTGGCTCCGTTATTCAAGACCTACAAGACCAAAAGGTCTTGCCAATGATGGGTTAGCCAAGCAGTTGAAGACCCGCTTACTACGGAAAGGTTCTGGCCTTCTGGGTTCACATCCACTCGGCTACACATATATATAGAATAAAATAAAAGACCAATAAAAAATATAAAATATAAAATATAAAATAAAATAAAAGACCAATAGGTCATAGTTTTGAGGAATTTTTTTTTTTTGATGCAGCGGTTGCAGCTAATAACAGGTCATCAAGAGGGCATCATCTGCGTGGAGTACAAGAGTGCGGAAATACATATATAAACACAATTAACCTCGAGGGGGGATTCAGTTGACAAAGACCAACGCTTCCACATAGGAAGTCAGAATTCGAATCCCCTCGGGGCCAGGGGCTTTGCCCCGCCTATATTAATTATATAAAAAAAGCGCCTTGAGGATGTAGTTGTGGTGTGCGCAAGCTAGCCCGGATAAACCTCATTCCAAAAAAACATAATTTTTTGAAAAGTGAAACTCCTAGATCAGCCTGATCCTTATCTCCATCTTGCAAGCCCTAGTAGCAGATTAACATTTTTCCAAGTTCTTTTCTTCGAAAGTCAATGATTCTCCCATACCTTAGTTGGAAATTAGTGTTTGTTGAGCGTCTCTTTTTTCTATTTACCTTTGTTTGGTATTTGCATTTTGATTATCTTACGCATTTGGCTGTCCCTTTTTTTTTCTTTTCGTGCGTGTGTCGTTTTCTGTAACCGAGACATCCGTAAACTTTGATTCTATATTTCGCATGTCTTAGTGCATCTACAAGGATTTTAATTGCTTTCTGGGTGGTTATACTTTTGGCACCATAGCCTTGTTCGATTTCCTGGCTAAAAACCCACAATGATAAGAATTCCCAGGTTCTTTTCCACATGACGATAGTGAAGTAGACAAGATAAATTAAATGAGTTGCGGTCTTTGTTGATTTTTCTGAGGAAGTGATCTAATGGGTTCATCAAAGTTGGACATGGGATCTACTTAGAACGAAGAACTATATCGAAGTGATGAGATTAAAGTTGTTTCATGAATGATTCAATAGCTCAGTAAACTATATCTCCAAATAGGGTATGGAAGAACCATTCATTCTTGTAGAAAAGAACTTGTACAAATATGTACACCCCAACTAGGGTTGCGAAAAAGGGGTTTTAGATCGTGTAGAATTAGGGGTTTTACGTAAAAAATCATGTTTACGTATGTATCTGCACTTCTATTTGACACTGTTAGATTTGTACATGTGGCACAATTGTGACGGCCCATTGTAGGTTGCAGCCACAGCAGCAAATAAAAATCCAGTTTTGAGGTCAAGCATACGAATCTCCTTAGGGCCACACTCAAACCTTATATAAAGCTACCTATTCCAAATCTACATTGGGTTAAGATTATCCATTCTCATCATTGGGATTGGAAGTTTCATCACATCAAATCAACAAAATACTTTATCTATTCTTCCATATCAATATCCAGAGGTGAAGTAAGGATTTAACAATGGGAGAGGTTGGAGAATGATTACAATGTTTATACCTGATGCGTCCAAAATCCGCTCAGCCCTTAGATCACGGATAAATGACCTACAAAAACAATCGTCAAATGTGGCCTGACCACGGGGGTCGGGAGTCCACCTCTGAAGGCTAAGTCAGTTGATGAACTGATCATAAAAGGCTCTGCTTGAGCACAAAACAAAAGTATAAATATGACTATCAGGAATACGATTCAGATACCTCTCTTGTACATAGGTCATGTCTTATATAGTGTTTACCATTGAATCTCTTTCGTTGGATTTACTTAAACCTTCTTCGGGTGGCCGTCCTATCTTAACGATTAGATCCGTTGATAATAGATCCGTTCGTTGGTGGGATAATGAATAACTGCATGATCATAGCGTGGCAGTTATCTGAGTAAGCACGATCGTTTGCTCCCGCAAGCATTGAAAGAAATTTCGGCGAATTTCGCCGAAATATCGGCGAAATTCGCCAGTTTCGCCCCCTGGCGAAACGATCTTTACCAGATATCGCCGAGAAATCGGCGATATCTGGCGATATATCGCGAGATATCGCGATATTTCGCGATATTTCGGAAATTTTTTTTTTTTTTTTTTGTGTGTGATTTTTATACTATTTCTTACACTTTTTAGGCGATTTTCTCGCGATTGTATCACAATCTTACCAATTTTATCACAATGATTCAAGACTCAATAGTTAATGTATTAAATGTAATTTGGAAGAAAATCTATATAGAATAACTTTTTATAGCAAAATCATCAAGATTAATGAGCAATCTTACCAACTATATTCTAGTGATCTAGTTCTCAAAAGTTAACATGCCAAATGGGGTTAGGGAAGAATATATACATGAAATAATTTATGGAAACAATTTACATTATGAAGATATTTTGTAATAGAATCGTCAGTTAATCTTTCCAACAATGCCTGAATGATTTAGGCCTGAGAAGGTAACACATTAAATGTGGCTAGGCAGGAGATTTAAATGGAAATATTTATTAAGAAATAATTTAAATTATCAAAGTCAACATGCCAAATGTGATTAGGGAAGAGTGTATACATGAAATAATTTATGGAAACAATTTAAATTATTAATGAATCTTATAAAAGAATCTTAAGAGTGATTTGATAATCGTTCCAATTATGTCCTAATGATGTAGGCCTCATAAGGTAATATATTAAATGTGACTAGGTAAGAGAATTTAAATGGAATAATTTTTAGAAATAATTCAAATTTACCACATATTTACATCAGATTAGGATAAGTATCAAATTTATCAAAATTATTGGTTAAAATATTCAAAAAAATTTGGGGGCGAAATTTCTATATGGGGGCGAAATATCGCCGGAAAAGTCGTTCCTTGCCCGCAAGTGCCGTTAATCGTCTCCTTGACGATTCGTCCACTCCGTTAATCGTCTCTTTAAACCCGGCCCGCTCGGATGCGAGTCGGTTCATTTCTTCCCGACCGGAGTAGAGGGTCGAACCAAGGGCGGACCCGGTTCGATAATTATTTTTGCCCTATTAATACCTAAATGGAGCTTTCCCTTGTCACTATAGGTTTTGCACACCATTGATGCCAACATCATGTTGATACGGTATCAGTGCATATTGTATCAATTTCAATGCCGATGATAGCCATTCACGTCTATGCACTAAAATCACGAGTATCTTATATTGCTTGTGAAATGTTGGTTTCACTCTCATGTGTGGAGCTACCTTGGGACCCTCCTTTCCATCTCTCATCTACTCACCTCTTACCAGTGCAACCAACCAGTATGGATGACAACCAGAAAAAAGATGAGAAGAAAATGAAGAAATTGAGTCAAGTAATGGAGAAGAATCAAAGGAGAAAGAAGAGGGCCTCTAAGAATCTCGTTCTCTATCTCTCTAAATACAAAAAGAATGAATGCATTTAATTAAAATTAGCCATCATGCTCTAAAACCTCTGTATGTTAGTTGATGCAATTCAAAAAGGTTGATAAATAGATTTTTCTTTCAGCTCTAATCGAATATTAGGGTTTAACTTTTTTGTTTTCGATTGGGTTGAGTTTCAGTTCAATTAGATTCTATCAAAGAATTTCTTTAATGTTGTTGGCTCTAGAAGAAAAAAACAGATAGCTCAGTTTCAATTGTTTTCTATGAGGAGGAATCAAGTTTAATGTCAAATACAAGTAAAGATGATAAGATATCAATATTCCGTCCAGATTGAGTCAAATCAAGATGCAATGAGCATCTCCTTTGAAAGATGTATTGGATTCCAGAGCTGATAGTTTGTGTTCTGGCTTCAATTTGCAATGAGCATCTCCTTTGAAAGATGTATTGGATTCCAGAGCTGATAGTTTGTGTTCTGGCTTCAATTCCTAAATTTTTGAAGAGGGTTTTTGGATGATATTTAGCAGGGGAGGGGGGAAGGTGGGGGTGGTGGTGGCAAGCAGGGGGACGGGGTGTGGTGATGGCTGACGATGGCAAGTGGTTTTCAAAGGCAAGGTGAAGGAAGGAGATGGGTGAAGGAGAAATCCCTTCACCCACCTAAGGTAGAGTGGGAGTGACAATTGGGATAATTTTGTCATATCACTTTGCATAAGGGCATTATGGTCATTTAATATTTAAATTTGAATTGCTTAACATAATCTTCGTCTTCTTCTTCTTCTTCTTTTTTTTTTTTTTTTTTTTTTTTTTTCTTTTTTCCTTTTGGGAATGAAGACTTTCATTGAGATAAAGCCATAAAGGACACGATATACCAAGGAGTCTTGAGTAACCAACTCAAGGATCCAAGGAGTGGAAATGGGTCAAACTATCTCTCCCAATAAGAGAGCCCTCTTGGCTAGGGAGTTAATACAACTGTCCAAATCTGCTAGGAAATGAAAGTCACCAAACCCTACAATATCTTTCCTAGTAGTCCTTTAACTCTTAGCAATTGACTTCCACAAGCTAATCCACCTATGTATCTACACAACCTCTCCTTCTGGTACAACATACGAGAGAAAGCCATATTAGACCATCTGTGCAAAAAGGGCATGTCAAGAAAATATGAGAAATAGTTTCTTTGTGCTGACCACATCTAACACAAAAGGGATATACCTTAACATTCATGCTTAAATCATCCCATAAAGCTAACCCCTTGCAACGATCCTCCACGATAGTTGTTTCATCTTCAGAGGAGCTTCACACTTCCAAATTGTCTCCAACACCTCGCTCCGAAGGTGCAGTACCTTGTTCCCATCCGAAGTAGATGGCTTCACATTCAATTCTTCCTCCTTTAAAACACATAGTGCTCTTCATGCAGATTTCAAAGTAAAAAGGCCATTTTCTAATTGCTGCCTTGTATTGCATGTCCTTTTGTGGAAATAAACTGAAATTAATCTTCATTATCTCCTCTCCTTCTCCTTGCTAAATAAACTAAAGATGAGATCTCTCTTCCACACTCCCTCCCTTTGATTAATTAGGTTCCCCACCCAATCTATATTGTAGCCCATGGGTCTCCTTGATTTCATCACCTTATAAGGAGGCAAAGAAGGAATCCATCCATCCTCCCAAATCGTAATTTTATCCCCTTTGCCAATTCTCTACCACAACTTTGCTCTCAAACCCACCCGACCAATAAATATGCTTCTCCATACACATGAAGGGAATGCTCAAGCCTTAGCCTCCAAAAAGGTGCAATTAGGAAAATATATATTCTTCATCGCTTTGGCCCACTTTGAATCTTGATTACTCAACAACTTCCATACTAGCTTTGTCAATAAAGCTCTATTTTGTATATCTAGGTCCTTGAAAGCTAATCCTCGTTTATCTTCTTGCATGCTCATCCTATCCTAAGAAACTCTGTGAATATTATGATTCTTGTCTTAATTCCCTAGCAAAATCTGGTTGTAGCCTTCCTCACTTCTGTATGTATGGTTTTGGGTATTCTAAAATAGGAGTTATCAAAGTTTGACATTAAGAATGTCACTGACTTGAGCAACACTTCCTTACCTTGATGGTGAGAATTCTCCCTACACAGGTCCATTAAACAATATGTTAAAGTTTACTAACTTGAACATTCTAAGACCATTCCCACCCATTTTTGACAAAAGCCAGTTTGAGAAATTATCTGTTGATAAATAGCCACTTAACCTTGTCATATGCTTTTTGCATATCCAACTTAAATGCAATCATCCCTTTCTTGCCCTTCTTCTTCTTTCTTATGTAGTGAAACACTTCATGAGCCATAAGTATATTATTAGAAAGTTGTCTTCCTAGGACAAATGCAGATTGGGTAGTAGCAATGATCTGGTCAAGAGAACTACTAAGCCTCTTTGCCATAATTTTAGTATGGTCTTGAATGTCACATCACATCGACTAACAAGTCTATAGTGGTCAATTGAATCTAGTGCCGACATTTTGGTATTAGGAAAATGATGGTCTTGTTTCGTTCCAGAAACATAAAACCATATCTAAAGAACTTTACCACACACTCAAATAAATCATCATTAATTGTCTCTTAATAGTGTTGATATAATCAAGGGGGCGCACTTAGTGTAATGCCCCGCATCTTTTTCTAGTATTATTTTATTATTGTGGGCGAACATGTCATTGTGATCGAGGTCAGACATCGTTTGTGGGTCCCACCGTAAATTTCTAGGTCTATATATATATATATATATATATATATTATATCTACTAACCGACTCAAGGGATGAAAGGAGAGAGAAAAGAGAAGGCCTGCGTGTAGAGGAGAAAGAAGTAGCTGAGAAGGAGTTAGTGAGAAGAGAGAATTTCAGAATTTCGGAAGAATAGAAGATGAGTTAAGGAGTTAAGGGGTGAGAGAAGTGAAGAACGTGAGGGGAGAGACAAGAGAAACAGAAGGAGAAGAATTAAAGAGGAAAGAGAAGAGAAGAGGAATTAGCGTGAGATGAGTTGAGAAACAGAGGAAGATTAAGAGAGAGAGAAGAAGCCATTAAAGCTAGAGGAGAAAGAATTATACACGTAGAAGAGGAGATTTTAGATTTCAGATTTCAGAAGAGGAAATTAAGGTAAGAGAGAGAACGAGTGGAGGGGAGAAGTGGAAAGAGAAAAGGGAAAAATCAGAGAGAAGAGGGCAGCCATTAAAGGGCTTAGAGGAGAGAGAAGGAGTGGGGGGAAGAAAGGAGAGAGAAGCAGTGGGGAGAAGAGGAGAGAGAAGAGGAAGACAAGAGAAGAGAGAGAGGAAAACCGTAGGGAGGAGAGAGGAAAGGAAGAGGAGAGAGAAAATGAAGATGAGAGAGAAAATAATATAAAAAGGGGAAAAATTCCCTGTTGGCTCCTGCGTTTTCGTATTTGTCGTTGATCGATCGAGATGCAGGGAGAGCGGATTATGATGGAACCAAGGCCAGGACACGCATGGAACAGGTAAGTAATATTGACCAACCTATGTATGATAAGTTGGTGTTTTTCTTTAATAGATATGTAGCATGCACATGGCAACATAAAGTCTATGTTATTTATTCGATGATGCAATTTATGGAAAGTGTACGATAGATGCCTTTGTGTATTGAACAAAATGCATGGAATTGGATGACAGTTCAATGACTAGATTAAATTGGTTGAAATGGAATGTGGATAGTGTGTTTGAACTGTTAATCATGAATTTGCAAGGATGTTTATGCATGTTAAATGTAATTATCATGTTTTCATATGTAAATGATGGAATGTCATGAACTGTGTTCAGATGAGATTGAATGATATCATGCTCTCATGTTTAAATGATTGAATTGTATGGAGTTGTGTCCAGCTTACTCATATGATGCTAAATGATGATTGAAATGAAAAATGTATATTGAAATGGGCAGAGCATGGTAATGAAATACTAGAATTGAAGATGAAAAGAGTAAAAGAAAAAGGAATAAAATGTAATGGCTTCTGTAAGTCCTGGTACTTATGTACCCAAATGGGAAGGCATGAAGCAAGACTGAAAAGTGAAAAGATTGAGTCTGTGCCGATGGCAATCCACGAGGTGTACAAGGCCTTGTGCCTAGAAGCCACTTCGGTGGTGAAGAGACTGAAGCCACTTCGGTGGTGAAGCCACTTCGGTGGTGAAGAGACGAAGCCACTTCGGTGGTGAAGAGACGGGGGCCCGGTGGTGAAGAGACCGAAGCCACTTGGTGGTGAAGAGATATGTGCATCCTCTGAATTTGCCTAGGCTCAAGACTATAATGTCAGATAACTGAAATGCAAGTAAAAGAAAAAGGAAAAAGGAAAAAGAAAAGAAAAGGAAAAATGAGCAGGAAAAGGATAATGGAAAAGGAAAACGAAAGGAAAAATTGGAATGTATGATGTTATATGATTATTGATGCATGATGAACTGCCTAACTTACTTACATGGTTGTCTATATTGCTTACTGGGCCGCAAAGCTCATTATTGAAAATGTTGACAGGTCCTCAGACATGCGATAAGGGCAAGGGTGTTGCTACTTGACAGTACCTTTAAAGTTGAAGATGGGAACATTTTCTTTTTGTTGCAACTAATGTTAGTTTGAATGAACTGTGAATGTATATATTTCTTTGAAACTGTATGTACTTTACTAAACACTGTTGTAAGGTCAAATGTAAGTATAACAAGACTTTAGACTGTGTACATATGTGTATGAGTCAAATTATCAGACAGGTTGTTTGTTTGTTCTAAAGAATGTTTAGTCTGGTTTTAGTAGTTAAAAACATGTTTATTTTAAGGAATGAACTGTCACATGCCCTAGTTAAATGTCCATAATGAGGGCCCCACCAAGCCTGTGAAAACTGGGGTCGTGACACTTAGGCCTGGAGCTTTAATAGGTCCCATGAAAAATACAATCTCCTTGACCTCCTCTCAAGTAGGGATTGTACAAAGAACTTCATTAAGAGCCTCAAGGAACACTTGGTTCATACATTACAACACCATGTCAAGATCTTCAGGGTCCACCCCCTCAAATGAGAAAAGTTTTTTTCAAAATGAGACCGTATAAGATCAACAAGCTTAGGATCAAAATTTACCCACTCATTAGCATCATTCTTCAATTGAAGAATACGGTTGGACACCCTCCCTTGAATTGTTGAAGCATGAAAATATGATGTGTTCCTATGAAATCCCCCGGATTTCTAACCCTTTAAACCATGGTTTTAGGACCATGAACTTGGAACTTGAGTGGGCAACAACTGTGACCATTTGAGTCGAGCCCAAAGGTCGAATGATGGACCCAATGTTGATGGATGACCCTAATGATGCCTTGACATCCCTCCTAGAGTTTAAGAGGAGAGAGAAGGTCAATCAAGAAAGGTATTAAAAGACGATTTTGGCACATCTAGAAACCGATAATGAAGAATCCAATTGACGAGGTAAATATACCCAAATGTAGATGTTCGAAAGACCTTTCATTCAAGCCAAGAACACCATAATCAGACCTTGGTTGAGGGGTCAACCAAGGGCTGGTTTATCAGACCGATTGACTGGTCTGGGTTGACCGCCCATCCCAAGTTTTGGGGCAATTTCGGGAATTCGGGTTTAAAACCCTATTTTATGACTTTACTCACCTCAATGCTCATTTTCTAATGCTAGAGTGGGAATGAGACTTGGAGAGGAGGAGAAACCAAGGAGAATATTGGATTCTATCCACACGAAGACACGTCGAGACCCAGATCATCGCGGAATCGTTGAGAAAAGTGAGTGTTCTTCAACCTCTCTTCTCTAAACCTAGGTTAGTGATATTTTCTTCATGATAAATTATAGATTTTGGTAGTTAGGGTATATTGAATGCACTTAATGCTTGCAATTAATTAGTTATATTTATGTTTCTCGTTAGTTTTAAGAGTTATTTATGTGAATCGTTGCAAACGATTTCACATTGAGCCTTTTAGAGATGCCTGCGGGCACTTACAAGAGCCAAAATTGGGATTTTTGTTGCCGGCTGCATGGTTATCGTCCGCGCATCCATGTAATTGTGACACGTGTCATTAGGATATCCAACGGCTTAAACATAAGGGCATTTGAGTAATTAACATGTTAAATGGATAATTTTTTTTTAAATTGCAGAAATCCACCTTCAATTGAATCATATTTACACACAGAAGGCCTCTTTCATAGTTGAGAAAATAAAATCGAGTGAAAATCCCAATCTTGCGTTTCATAATCTTGCTTTATCTTTACTTTCATTTCTCTTTCTCTCTCTCTCATTTTGTTTTGATGAAAGTCGAAAATGACACTGCGTTTTGTGGGTTTTCAAACTAGGGTTTCTTGACTCCTCGATTTCATTTTCAAGGTTAGGGTTCCAAGTTTAGGGTTTGCTCGATTTCATTTTCTCCCAATCAACTTTGAGATTGAGAAGAATGGAGAAACATCCTAAAGCATTGCAAACATCGTTTTGACAGAAAAAATAGTATGTGGTGTGTTTAAGGAATCAATTGAAAATTGATAACATGCCGTTCTAAATGATTTGGGTTATTTTACCCAATATGTTGCCATTGTAGGTGGCTTGTCTTACTTCCACACTTCTTCTACTTGGTTCCATTAAATGAATGAAATCGAAATCCATATCTTTTATTGGTAAAGGATCAAAATCCATATCAACCAACAAAGACAAAGAACTCTTTGCAACTCCTTTTCTCAAACACACGATAGCCTTGGAGTTCCCGATGTCAAAGATGCAACCCCAGCATCTAATGCATTATTCAAGCTAAGCCTGCTCTAAGCATGGAACGAAAACCTTTTTTTGAGCAGTTTCACTCGATTGGTTAGACAATTCTATAACTTCTCGTGAGATCGCATGGAAAGGGTTGCAAAAAGAGGCCTTTTGTTTGTAAATATGATTCAATTGAGGGTGGATTTCTGCAATTTAGAAAATTTTATCCATTTAACATATTAATTACTCAAATGCCCTTACATTTAGGCTGTTGGATATTCTAATGACATGTGTCGCAATTTCACGGCTGCGCGGACAATATTGTGCAACTGCGAACAAAAATCCCCAAATTTGGGGCTTTTCGATTGAGAAATAATTGGGACAATTTTTTATACTTTTAGGACTCTATTACTGTTAATGAGAAGTTCCCAAAGTCTAGTTTTGATTCGACTTCGAATCATAGGTGAATTAATTATTTTTGCCGAAACAAAGTTGAGAATGAAGGGTTTGAGGACATTTAACAGATTGGGTTAAAAAAAATATGATTTTGGACCTCTTTTGAAACACAATTGGTTCCCAATTAATATCTATTATTTCTCTTATGAAATTAAGACTATCTTGAGCATAATTACACTCTTGGTTGTGATTTTGGAACTTTGAAGAACGAAACCCAAATCAAAAGGTGAGGAATAAACTAACCATGTCTTCTATGTATAACATTGTTATTTCAATTTCATTGATGATATTTGTCTTTATTTTGATATCTATTACTATGTGATTGTGTGCGACTTTGTGCGAAATAAAGGTAAGAATATGTGAATGAAACTTGTTATTTCTTTTCGAATCTTATATTAGTGATATAAGTATGAATTAGAATGAATGATATTGGTTGAAATTTGATTATCTTATTTCTATTTACCAACTAGGGTTGTGGGTCTGCCCATTACCCTAATGACCTTTTATGAGTGCATCTAAACCTAAATACATGAATAATAAATGCCTAGAAGTGTTGGGCTAGATATCCCTACGAGTGCTACTACCCTTCCAATAGGGGTATTGAAGCCGGTTAACTCGTGATGTCAGTGGCTAGGTCCTGTGTTGTCAAGCAGACACACTTTCATCATAGATTGGTAGGGTTGCATAAAATAGATAAGGGCTCTTGGGTGTTCAAGACTGGTAACCAACCTGTGAGAGGACATGGAGAGCATCTTGTCCATTATATGTGGATGATCATTGGGTTAAGGAATGTGATCCAACTGACGCCTCCCGTTGAGGATACCATTCAAATGTGGGGAGGTTATCCAACCAAAAAGACACTAGGCATGAGGGGAGATATCCAAACCATATGTAGTACGAGATCGGATGACTTTGCATGGACCTAGTGTTATCCCTAACATGCGTTAAATCTCATGTCAAATGGTGATGTGAGAGACTGGTGACTTATACCCCCAATCATTGCTTGACAGGATTTTGCCCAACAACCGCGAAGAACCCAATAGACGTCTCTTGTTGAGGGAGAGTGACTAAGACCGTCTAGAGGAGATTGATGTTTAACTTAATCCGTGTCTAACATAGAGACTTCATGATAGAGTTAGAAGCATAACATCATAACCATGCATTTATCATATTATTGTCATTTATTATATTGTCATCTTACATATGTGATGTGGAAATTGTGAACAAATGCATGACATGATTATTGAGTTGACTTCACTGAGTTCTGTGGAACTCGTTCCTTTATATGTGCATGTTTCTTTGAATTATTCTATAGGTTATGAGGACCCCACTCAAATGGAGGATCAGTTGTAGGAAGTTTATTATGAGGGAGCAATTGGAGAAGAAGTGGATGTGCATGACACTTCATGCTCATGTCAGGATTGCTCTTATGGAGTTGGCTTCCACTAGAGAATCCTTAGATAATTCCGCTGCAAACAAGCTACTCTTTCCTTTCAAACTTTGATATTTATTTGGATTAACTTTAGACATAGATAATTGTAAACTTAGTATTTCAGATTTCATCATTTGATATTTGAACTTGATTTATTCTTGTCCTTGGATTATGCTATATCAAATATTTGTACATGACTGTCACTGAACCTAAGTCCTGTAGTGTATCACCCCACAAAAATTCGGGTATGACTAGATTCGGCTGGGTGGGGTTTGATAGTTCCAATCTTCACATTTCAATCATTGTATTTTAGCTTTCTGAGCCCAGAAGATTTCCTCTTTCTCCAGTTCTCTGTCCAATTGTTTAGTCATCATATGCTCCTTTTTGTCTGAGTAGAGAGATTGGTCAGCCTTCTGTAGTTTCTCCAACTCTTTCTTCAATCTCTTTATATTAGTTTGCACATGCCCAAAATATTCCACATTCCACTTTTATAGTTCATCCCAACAACTTCCACCTTTCCTGGTAATATGGCTCGCAAGTTTACCTATAGAAGGGACATGCCACCCCTTGACAACCACTACAGTGCTATTTGGATTAGTTTCCCATATGGCTTCCAATATGAAAGGCTATGGGCCCCTGCACTCCTCCCAAATGTGTCCACTAGGATGGGAGAATGATCTGATCCTATAGGAGGCTTGACAAAGGTAATTGTGTTATAAAAACTCCTAATCTACCCTGCATTGCAATGAGCTCTGTCAAGCCCATAGAACAAAATTCCATCGAAACTTGGAAATTTCCACCGAAATTTCCCATTTTGGAAAATGTGAAATGAAACTCATGAGGACCGAAAAAAAGTCCTCAATTTCGATCGAAACTGTCAAAATTTCGTCGAAACTTGTCGAAACCTCGATACCTGTCGAAACTTGGTTCAACCCAGTTGGACCAGCTGGTTCATGAGGAAAATAATTCCCAAATTTCGTGGAAAACTTGGGACTTTTTCCTATAAATTTTGTAGCTTTCCCAAATTTTTAATTTTTTTGTTTATTTCATGTTTCCCCAAATACCCACAACAAATACTCCCTCCATCAGGAGTTCCCTATCCAAAGTGTGTATTCCCTCAAGTTGGTTATCTTAAGCATATTGATGACTAGACTCATAAAGTTACAGTTTTCGATTAACTTGACAACCATAGGCATAAAATGTCATGGGATGTTTATGTTCATTGGTTGGAGGAGAGGATGTTACAGGCATAGTACTACTCAGCTCACAGGATGAATCCACTCTTGGCTCTCCTCTTAACACTAAGTTGTATTTTTCTTTTATTGTCAACTATTTTGAAGTTAGAAATTATATATTGAATGTTATGTGCTTAAGTAGTTAAGTTTATAATGTACTTTTTGGACAACTCTACATTGATGTTATGTACATTGAATGACATATCTACATTGATTTTTTTAGCAAAATACAACAAATGTACTCTTTATACTCTAATTAGCTTAAATACAGGATCCCACCCCAAAATACTCTCTAAAAACCTGTCGAAACTTGTACGAAAAAGTCCTCGGTTTCCTAGAAATTTCCCAAGTTTCCACCTAAGTTTCCCATTTTCACCAGGTCGAAACTTGAGTTTCCCTCAAATTTTTTACCATGGTCAAGCCTAATTCGAATATTTGCACCTCTTGCCCTTTTATTTGTCCATTTAAATAAAAGACCCTTTGCCCCCAAATGTACGAGATTATAGTTCTCAATAAAGTTCCTTAAATGCTTCGAATCCCGTTGATTTTTACCATTAGCTTTTTACTTTTCTTTCCATTGAAGGTGTGGATTAAATCGTCTAAACATATCCAGGCCTCATCCCCACTCACAATAGGCTCTTCAACCTTTTTTTTAAACCCCTTCCCTCTTTCTTCTTTCTAGGTTCCCATAAACAAATGTAGCAAAGAACTCTACATTTTTTTCGTTTCTGATTATATAATCAATAATATGCTTATCTGAATATAGCGCCATCACCTTCCACTCCTTCCTCCATAGTATAGCAAGTCCACCTGATAAACCTTTGGGCTCCACTGTCACCAAGCTATCAAACTTTAGATCTCTTTGTATTTTCTTCAACTTTTCCTCCTTAGCCTTTGTTTCCATGAGAAATAACAAGGTAGGATCATCACTTTCGGAGATATTCTTCAAGCTTTGGCTGTCAAGGCTCTCTCCAAGCCTTGACAGTTCTAGTTAATGAGCCTCATCTTCCCAAGTGGAGCTAATTTTTCTCATCTACCACGGGGTGTGAAGATAAAAAATTATGTATCATAAGATTATTGAACTCATCCTCCAGTCTTTCTGAGTTCTTTGTTTTATTATTCATCCTTGCTTTCTTCACAGTCGCTTGAGCCTAAAGTAGTTTCAAGTGTGGGTTGACTAGGCCATTTGTTCCTCACTAGAGTCTTACGTTTCTGTGCTTGAACCCTAGGTTGAGTCATGTGTAATTGTGCAAACATATAGCTCTCGTACTCTGGATTAATTCTCGAATCTAGGCTTAATGTTTCCTTTGAGTATTCTCAAACTTAACCTCACCACCTTGGGCTTGGTTTCTGATATCTAGGGTTAAGTGGATTTTAAGTGGGCTTGGGCTTCTAGGCCTGTTTGCTTTTTGGGCTGTAGAGAAGACAAAAGGGCAAGAGACACACAAACTAGTTTGAGGGTAGACCAAAGGCCATAAGGTATTGGATGGCAGGAAAGGGGATTGACACCTGACATGCCTAATGCTAGGTCTATAGTAAAGGGGCTTTGACTTGGAAGCAGGTTAATTAGAATGGAAAGGTTGATGGTAATTTGATTCGACAAGTCTTATGGAGATTCGGGGGTTGGTGGAAAAGTTCTGGCCAAACCTAAAATTTGGGATCTGTTTTGATGGTTGAGGTATGAGGTTGGTGCTATCAGGTGTGGAAATTTCATTAAGGCTTTTGTCTTGTAGCTCCTCTTGCTAACACTCGGTTAATTGTTGATTCTATGCTTCTTTGCCCTGACACTCAAGTGCTGTGAACCTCAAAATTCCTTTTGCATTCAACTTGGCGTTCCCTCCTTCCTTCTCTCCTATAGGGTTCCTCTGTGCGTTACCACCATCGACATCTCCCTTCATTTACTCCTCCACCGTAAACATCTTGGCTCTCTCAATCAATCTCATACAAATGGAGTAATTGTACTCGCCTAAATTCTATTGTCTATTTAGGAAGTTTCTTACAGTGGACATCCCCTATGCAACCATGTTTCTTTCGGATTTCCCCTTTATCCTTGAACCAAGCTAAACACCTATTCATTTTGTGACCCACCAAGCCACTATAGCAGCAATAAGTCGAAAGCCTTTTTAGATTTAACTTCCACTTTCATTTGACTTTCATTCCTTCTTTGAATCGTAATACAATGCGTCAATGGTTGCTTAAGGTCTAACTCCACTCTAACTTTGGGGAAGTTCACAGTTCCTCCTTGGTCAGTACCTTGTATAAGAGCTACTTTCATCGGAACTTCAACTCTGCAACTAAGAACCACAACAAGCTTGAGGTTCTGTAGCTCTTTCAAGAGGCCTAATAGTTGTATCCAAAGCTCAACCCGAGAGAACTCCCAGTTTTCCTCTGATTTCCACTTCTCCAAAACAAGGCATTTCCACCTACTCGCCAGGGGCCTTCGCTCAGCACGTTTTGCATGTCAAGGTGGTGTTTGAATGTAAAGCTATACATTCTTTCCCCATAGGAATAGACGTCTACCTCTTTATTTGTCTTCCAAGCTTTAAGTTATTGCCTACCTAAACTTCTTCCCTTCCATCACCTTCCTATTAGGGTAAGTTCCCCATTAGTGTTAACTTCCTTTCAACTCCTCGTCTAATAGATAGGGCACTTCAACTTTAGTTGGGGAGAGAGACTTAATGGTATTTTGTGGGGTTGGATGGGAGAGGGTTGGTATTAGCAAGGGATGTCCTTTTGTAGAAAGAGAGGGATTTTTTGGGTGCCATTGACGCCCCAAATGAAGGTAGAGAAAGGGAAAAGAGAACAACAGACAATCCAAGGAGGGATTCATGCCATTACGGCGCAGGCTTACAGACATTCTAGAGAATGTGGAGAAACAACCCAAATCTGGGAGAGCACACAATAGTTGGTTATAACCAAATTTCTAACAGAATCAAGGCCAATTTGTTAAGTGTGGTAACCATGAATTTTGAAGTGGGCCACCAGTATTTTGACCCTTAAAGAGGATGCCTAGAGTTTTACCCCCACTTAAGTAAGTCACTGGTAAAAACTCTTCTTTTTTCCCATATTAGTTTGTTCTCTTTCTTTACCAATGTATTTTTACATTTCACAGTCCAAAATTATCATTTGTTTTTTTTTCTTCTTGAGCATGTACAATAAGTTGATGGGTGGTCATAGCGAAAGGAAAAAATGTTCATGAGATGCCCATAAAGAATATATTGATGAAGAACAATGATTTGGACGTGATTGGTGAAGTGAATGTAGATGGTAGGAGAATTGGGACGCCGAGGAGAATGAATGACCGTTTTAGGTAAGAATATATATAATAAGTTTTCTTTTTTTAAGAGCATATATTCTCTTATTTATGGCTTTCAAGACTTTGGAATTTTAGTAGCATTTTTTGAAAAAGCAAGGACTGAATAGATGCAATTCTTGGTCAAATATTTTTACTTAGACTAAAATTTTAGTTTTTCTTTCCCTTTAGCTGTGGATTTTCTATGCTATTCTCTTCTAGACGTATTTTTTGTACAACGGTAGTAGTTTTCTATGTAGAAACAATAAAGTCTAAGGAAGTCTTGAGGTTGAACCTCTGCCCTTCTACGTCTCCCCCGCTTTCCTCTTTTTCATCCCATTGGTGCATGACCCCATAGTGCCCATGATTTTTGGTGGCAAAGATGACCCTGTTGCAACTACAATACTTATCAAATTTTCATAAACGAATCTTGATTTGAAACCATTTATGCAAGGAAGCATGGAGGCCACATCTGGACACATGGAGCAAAATGACAATCTGTTACCCATGAAATATAAAATGATAATCCTAGTAATGCTTCAATCTACATATATGTGTGTCCTTAGCCCTCAAAAGTGGACAAGGACCACACCACCAAGACTTTCGTATGAACACTTCTTTATTTTCTCATTTGATCCAGCACATTTACATACAAACAACATGTATAACTTCAAATTTTATACTAATCTTGAAAAGTGAAAGCACATAGTTTAATGACCATATGACCATAATGCCTACATTTATCCATACTCTGGAACAAATCTTAAAACACCATTGTCCAATATTAAATCATTCTATTGATTTGATAGGCACATTTCCAACAAACATCTTATCATATCAAGCAAGTCACACAAAAAAAGTTTTCACAAATGTTTGTAATAAAGAATTTTTATAAGGATAAGCTCGGCACTACCTTACATCATATTCTCATAGTTTAAATCATCAAATAAAAAATATACATAGTTTTTTGGACGAACAACATTAAACTAACTCATTAGCTATCTTTATTCCATGCCTACCAAGCTGTACACTTTTATAAATGACCTAATGAATAAAGAAGATGATGATCTAATGTGTTAAAAGTACTTATGGATCACATAATATTTAATCATGGTTCCATTAAACATTAAAACCAAGCATAGATGACATTGCATTCCACTATACCTTGGTACCATCTATGCCAAATGTCAACTCTTTCCACCATAATGTCTCAAACAAAAATTAATGCAAATTACACACCACTCATTCCTTAACCCAAAAATATAAAAGCAACTAGGAGATAAGGAGATATCTCATGAGTCACTATACACATTCTAAACTTAATCCCATTTGATATGACTAACTAAGTTGATCCTTTTGGGTCAGAGAGATCTCTAAAGTAAGTCTTTTTTTATCAATGTTTTGAAAGTTTCCTACATGCTGAGGAGATGATGTGTTGCAGTGCCAAAAGAAGATTCTCCATTCCAAATAAATTCTAATTATGTGATTGACACACAAAGTTCCACACTTGTGCTAGTCTCCAATCATCTTAATTTTTTGTGTTCCTGTTGCCTTTATAAGGACTTACTTTAAATACACTTCTTACACTTGTATAGTCTATCATTTGCTAGTGCTAGATGGTAGTTTTATAAAGATTTTTCATTTCTTTTTACTAGTTTGTATTGAAATTCCATTCTTGCATCTTTTGCAGAGATCTAGAAGATTCTATATCTACATCTTTTTATCTGTTTGTTCTCTAACCCTGTCTAGATCTCTAAGTCCTTGTTGCCTTCTGGGCCTGCTGCAGATGCCCTCAGCTGTTTGAGACTAAGTGTCATTGGGTCTCCTCTTCCTTTGGTGGCTCTTCCATTGTTGATACAGTAGGAAAATTCTTTTTTACTGCCTGTGCTGACCAGAACTTTTGCAAAGTCCAAATCCCATTCTCCTTCCTAAGTAGGTCATGGGTTCCACATCATTAAAGAAATAAATAATTGCCACCCTTTTCTTGTACAGTAGTCATAATTCAAACAAGAGGATCAATGGTGAATTAGGTTGTATAGAATTCAAAATATTGAAAACTCATTGAACATGGCTTAGGAGTCATTGCCTGTATGTATTTGCATTCTCTGAATTGGCAGTTGGTCCTTCTATCCTATGTGGTGAGGCAATGGCACTCAGGGTGAGGATGCTTAGGGCAATTGAAGCGGGGTTGAGTCATGTTATGTTTGAAACTGACTGTTTGCAGTTGGTCCTTTGCTTCGGAGCTCCAAGGCTCGGTCAGCTCCCTTTTGATGCATATGCGGTGATCAAGGATTGTAAAGCGTTGTCGCAGTCTTTCATAGTTTGATCGGATGTTTTTATTTTTAGACAGTCTAATGCTATTGCAGACAATTTACCTAGGTGGACATTGTTGTTGGTGTTAGGGTTAGGATTAGGGTTTAAGCAAGAGGTTGCTTAAAGCGTTACACCCTGAGTATCTAGATTGAAATACTCAGACCGTTGCTTCCAACTAATATTTATAGAACCACACTGGGTTCTATTGGTAATTGGACTCTCTCACAAATGCACATTACACCGTTAGATCGTAACTAATCTGATGGCCTATATTAGAACATAAGTTGAGTAGAACTTGAATACTTCAACATAAGTTGGGTATGACTCAAATACCTCAACAGTTGGCAACTAAGATAACTTGGCCCCTTGCTACACTGTGACTTCTTGATGCTTGTCGGGAGGATTTGTGCTTGTCTTGCCTTTTTTCTCAATGAAATGCTTCTTACCCTAAAAAAGAAACGAAAAAACTCATTGAACAAGATGTAACGTAATATCAACCAATAAAAAATCAAACACATGCATATCATCGAAAAGAAGCATATGAAAATGAAAAGAAACAAGAAAGAGACACACAATTATTATGGTGATGTGGAAAACCTTCCTTACATGCTCCAGAAAGAGATTCCCAAGCTCCAGTGATTGGGTCCTGATTAAGTTTTCCACTTTAATTTCTTCAAGTGCCCATGAATTTGTTTATATGAGTACGTACTAGCTTGTCTTATTTCTTTTTTTTTTTTACAGTCATATATCATATGCTTTGTAATCTCATAGACCATCATGAGGCATGGACCACGATTCAATGACTAGCTTTCCAAAGACAAAAAAATTTCGTTGGAGGTTGTGGACTTATTTCTCATATCATCATGTCTATCAATCATATTTTTACATATACGATTTCAAAAATTAGTTGAAATTAAGTTCAACTTTATCCATATGGGGATTTCTTATCCAACTATGAAATTTTAAAGAAAAAAACACTATAGTGATGCAAATGTGGCAAAAATTTGATTGAGCATCTCTGATCGATCATTTAGTAGTCACTTCAATCAAAGCATTATCTGTAATGACTTGAAAGGTGTAAGATTGGATAAGGTTCTTGGACAAGAATTAATCGTGTATACCTTTTATATATAAGTGAATCTATTCCTCTCTCGACTCTATTTATGTGCCTAAGAGTATACAAGAATGATTTTATCGTACGAGAATTTAATTTATATCCTTACAAAAGATAAGAATGATTTATTATACTTAGGAGAATATTATAAAGGGATAATTACTGTTGCCCTCTTGTACTTTGATTTTATTACTACTTTATCCCCTGTACTTTTTAAAATTATTATTCCAACCTTTAACTTTGTCAACAATTACTAATGCTCCCTTACCGTTAAGCTCCGTCAGTTTACTGATGATGTGGCATCTATATATTTTTCAAAATCCCAAAAATAACCCTGCAATTATCTTTTTACTTATTTGCTCTTTTTTCAAGTTATAATACTACCCTTAATAGGAAAAAATTAACTTTAATTTCACTTTTCTTTTTTAAAAAGAAACCACCAAATAAAGGAAAGATGTAATTAAATAGAAACTAAAATATTAAGAAATATCAAATTTAATTCAAAGCTGAAAATTGAAAATCACCTAATATATGCTGACCATTATGTATGTTACCAAATTTTCTATCAATTAGATCTTATATGCTAATTTGTTTGTAAAACTTCCATCATGGTGATTATGAAAAAATTTAAGTGGAATATCAAAGTTTCAACAATCATAAGTATGTTGTCCCACCAAATCCAAAACTAATTCTAAAATATAAGATTTTAAGGATATAATTGACAAGCAATATAGTTTCTATAAATGAGGGTAATGCCATATTTTTTTTACTTCTTAATTTTAAGGGCAAAATAGACATTTCATATTTGATGTTAACAACCACTTAACACCTTTAGAAGTGAGGGGGGCAATAATAATTTCACAAAAAAGAGGGTTTGATTAGTAATAAAACCAAAGTATAATGGGGCAATAGTAATGATCCTTTTTAAAAATTTTGGGAATTTTTGGGAAATGTGGAAAAAGGGCCAAAAAATTTTTCTTTTACCCCCAAATGGGCCGCTGGTCGTAATTATTTTTTTTTTTTCCTTCCCGGGGGGGGTGGGGGTTCCCCCCCCCAACACACACAAATTTTTTTTTTTTATAGGGAGGGGGGGGGGGGGCTATTATAAATAATATTTTGGTAATTTTAGTAATATGTTGAAAATGGGCTAAAAAAATTTTTTTTTTATCCCAATATTGGCGCTGGTTTATAATATATTTTTTTTTGTTTTTTTTCCCGGGGGGGTTTTAAGCTCCCCCCTTCAAAAAAGAAAAATAATTTTTTTTAAAGTTTTGTAAAGGGGGTGGGGGGGGGGGGGGTTGGTTACTTGAGTCTGTAGATTTCAAAAATTTAGAGATTTCAAATCTACAGACTTCAAATCTCTAGAGTCATGGTTCATAAAATTAACTGTTTGGTTAGTTTGAATTTTTGGAATGAAATTTCTAGATTTATCCCAAAAAAATATTTATTGAATTATGGTTCAAATCTTTAACGTTTTGATAGTATGGGTGAAATCTCTGGATTTCACCTCATACCCATAAATCTACAGATTCACGTTTTTAGTGTAAAAATGTGAATCTTTAGATTTCATGAATCTAGAGATTCGCACAACCAAACAGGTAAAAATCTCCCATTTGTGAATCCAGAGATTTGAAATCTCTGGATTCACGTAACCAAACAGGCCCTTAATCCATCTAGTCTCATAGGCTTTATTTGTTTTAGAGTAAAATATGTTTTAGTAAAAATAATTATTGTTTTATGTATATCTTATTATTTGATTTTTTTTCTCTCCCTTTTTAGGGTCTATATTACCTATATGCATAATTGTGCATTATTTACTAGGATAAAAAGATACAATCATATGATGAGGAAGGAGTCATCCAAATTAAGCCTTGCACAAGAAAGATTGTTGGACTAAAAAAAGAAAAAAGAGAGAAAGTAAAAAGACATAAATTATCATTAAAAAAGTCGTGAGAAAAGATATGTTCACATTGGGTTGTTTGTTATGTGTGAGTTCAAATAGAGCTAGCTGATTTGGGGAAAAGACTCGTGTCTACGGTCATTTGATTACAACAAAGTAAGGTTGTTGACAGGGATGGATCAGGATAAGGGTTAATTAGGACTTGTTACTTAAAACTTGACCCTATGCCTAAATAATGAACTCTAACTATAACCCTCGCCTTAAGTACTCTACAGGGCCAAGCCAAGCTAGGTTAGACACTTAACCTATTTTGGTCTTAACTTTAGCCCTAACTTTAACCATAATGGTATAAACAATACATAATTCCATATTAGGGTCGCCCCGACTAGACAATGGTTAAACATTGACCCTAAACCTGATATAAGGCCATCTTATCTAGAGCTAGAATTTCATTTTAAATTTAGAATTGGCTAAATATTGGTATGTCTATTATTGAGAAACCAAAATATATGAATACATGAATGGAAGATAAATTTTCTCCATAAGAAAAATAACCTATGAAGAATCTAAAGTTACTATAAATGAAAATACCTATAATTGAATATTACAATAAAAGTATGATACGAAATATACCTAAATTAGAAAATTACAATAAACAAACTACCAAAAACGGTAAGATGTGCACAATAATACCCTAATACGGACCATAATTGATGTCCATTAATCTTGATACGAATCGGTCAAATCAAATATTAATTCCGCAAAACATGTATGATCCGAGAGATACTCTCCAAAGATAGATTGATTATATTGCCTTTTTTTAAGGGGCTGTAGGGTACCCTCCACCATAAGAACCCTAGCTTCCTTCTATTAATCCTTTATCAAGTTCTCATCCCCACCCTACCCTCTAACCCCTACCCCCAGAGAAGCCATTACCTTCGAACCTTACCTCACAGACACCCTAAAACCACTACCTTATAGCAGAGCCATGTCTCTCCTGTTCAAATCTTCTGCCACGCGCCGCCCCACTTAGGAATTCCTTGGCCAAAAGAATTAGCCTTGCCTTATCTACCTATGCGCTTTCCACATCATAGTATATAAACTCCAAGCATGTGACATCGAAGCAAATATTTTTTTGAGTTAGATTTCTCTTTTTAGTGGTGGGTTTCTTGTTTTATAGTTCATTGCCTACTTTCAAAAAAACCCAGAAATCTTATCCCAACATCTATAAATAGTCACCATTGTCTCTCATTCTCTTCCATTCTTTGATGTTTTCAAGCTGGTTTTGATCGAGCAAAATATCAAACATGGTTCAGAACAAGGTAACTGTAGTTGCTTTCTTCATCTTCATATTAATGGTGTCTGCAAGTTCTGTTCTTGAATCTGATCAAGATAGTCAATGTATCGAGCGTTGTACTCCGAATTGCAAGCCTCAATGTGAAGATACTTGCGAGAGACGAAGCAGCTGCGTTCAACGTTGCATGCCCAATTGCGATCTCGCATGTAGACAAGCCTGTAAGAAACGCAGTCGAACTCGTCAGTTTCGAACTCGTCATGTGTAGAACAGGGGATTTCGTCTATCTGTTCATTCCCTTGTGTTCTTCAGCTAATAATTTATATTTCCTCTGCAACTCTGTAACTCTGTTCTTTACAAATTTTGGGTACTTAAAAAGAGTTCTTATCTGAAGGGTTTTTTACTTTTGCTACTTCGATCTTTTTTTTCTTTCTTTGAAGCATCTGTTTTCCTGCAACTCCAGTGACCCTGAACCAGGATTCTCGAGCAGAAACCTTAAAATTGATGCACAAACACAGTCACTCACTCACTCAAATTGATGGTATTTGATGGCCATAGCAGTTACTGTAACTCTTGACATGACCACCTATGAACAACCAGTCCGGGATTTCCTGTTTGATATTGATGTTTGTGGTGGTCTGTAATTGCCAAAAATTTCTTTCTCTGGATCTTCTAGATATCGCCTAATGTGTCCAAATGATCTCTTAAATTAGGCTAGAAATTCTGTAAATGTTGTTTGTTTGGAGAGACACATGGTTAGCTTTGAGTCGTGCCTGGAAATTATGTCGGTTATGGGTCATGGCATGTGTTTGCACATGTGAATCCTACAAATCTCGTGAATGTTTTACAAAAGAATCACGCAAAACAATCACACGTGTGGGACTTCTGTGTGCACGGTCGGCATGCAATACAGGACGGACTGGGAGTTGAACTTGAATGTTGTGCATTAAATGTACAGTACCTGCCGCTTACGATCGATATTAATTTCGACCAAGATTTCGATCTAAACCATTTGTTTCATAAGTGGACAAAAACGAAACAGATGATCGAGATTGAAATCTCGGTCAAGATTTTGATCTCGACCACCGGCAGCACAGTGCTGCATGCTCATTTATACTTTTCACAATTTGCACAATGTTGCAGTGCAAATCCACCGTAGTGCACAAGAATGTAGTATTTTAGGGGAATAAATCGTTTGTTGTACATAAGAGTGCAATATTATTATGATGTCGCACGGAAAATTATAATCGTATGGTTAAAATTTGATGAGGATCATGTTCCTGAATTGGATCCATTTTTTTTGGGTTTGCCTTCTATGCCAGAATCAAATAACTGATAATCCGTCGTTTTCCATGGGTGTCATTAGCATAAAGCCGGCCTCTCTGAGACAATAATCTTTGCCTAACTCTACAAATACTACTGTCACGACTTAAAAGCTCTTGATACTGACAAAACTATCACCTGCAACTCCAGATCCTTGAAATGCTCGCCCCAACCATGATTGCTATTAAGACCACTACACAACCCTACAGTGTTAAACAAGGTTTTAAGTGTCCGACTATACAACACGACAATAGCTAATACACATTCATATTTGATACAACCGATACAATACATATCATTGCACTAAAATATACATGCCAACACAATACAATACTTAACACAAGATGATACGTATCTTAAAATCACCTTACTGACACATACTCGATACCAATACTTTATACTCGGTGTTAAAAGTCATTGAGTTAGGAAATCTGGTGCGTTGGCAGATTAATTGGGTCCATAGTTTGTTTTCATTAATAACCTAACTTTCTATTAAATGTGCAAGCGTTGGCCAGTCACTGCTTCATCCGATGCTTCTTGCTCTATCCATGGAAAGAAATAGAACAAGAACTCTGAAACAAGCAGGGGAAAGAAAAGCTACTTGATGGGATTATCATTCTTGAAATCTTCTCCAATTTATTAAAAAAAAGATTTTATTTATTATTTTTGGCTTAAATTTGAAACCTAAAGCTTAAATTTCTGGTTCTTAAAAATATTATCAAATATAATATTGATAGTAAATCGTCAAACAAAGGAAGAAGTTCTGCAGATCCCTTTCCTCTCACTCTCTAATCATGCTTCAAGCATAGAAGAAGTTCTATTCTTTGAATGTCTCTAGCTTCCCACCTATCAGGCTATCACTAGTTGGAGAAGCTGAAAATCAGTGAAAGAAACTTGTAGACTTTGAGGGGAGACTCGAACTCAAATAATTCAAACCCCTCGTTGTCTTCGACAACGAACGAAACCTCCTTGAATGTGAGATCAATCAAAGATGCAGTTATTTGATTCGGGTGTAAAAGATAAACCCAATAAAATTGGTCCAATTTAGTAAAATGACTTAATGATGGAAAAAGATCAACAACTACGCAGATCCTCAGTCATACACAACGATGCAGTCTCTTGGAAGAAATTGCTTCAGTTAATGTGTATGACGGTCAAGCAAAATTCCGGACCGACGGATTCGAAATCTCAACCTAAATGTACCCTATGACGGTCTTGGCATTAAATGTATAGGACTAAAGCAAGGTCCATTGGGATGCCACGTCCTCCATTATAGGTTGAGGAGAAGACCTATCTTTGTTAATTACTTAAAAGATGACCCTCTTCTTAAATGTATGGTGGAACAACGTGAAAAATGATGATAGCTACAATCCTCTACCCTTACAATAATCACTAGTGATAAATGCCCAACCACAATGATAATAACATGCTCACCGATCATAGTGTTATAGAATTGATGAAAATCTCTACACATGAATACTTTCTGTAAATTAGTGATTATTCAACTCGATTGTGTTATGATTATTTATTTTAGGATTTTTTTTTTCTTAAAATAAACAATAAGTTGTATAGCTTTTGGCAAACGGGATTCTTTTTTGGTGGACTTGTGGTTGATAGGCCCAAGGATTTCTTTTCGGCTAGTTTCATTTCAGACACCTTTTCATGGGGGCACAACATTTGAGTAATTTCTTATTATTTTTTATTTTGATTTGATAATAATTATTTAAGAAAGTTTGGTAGAACTGTAAGTTGAATCACACTATTCATATGGGTGCATTTAATATCAATGAAAGACCTACACCAGATTTGACTAACTTATGTTACTGCATATTAGGCTTGAAAAGACTCTTTTCAGCTTTCAACTTTTCCATGCCTTTTCTTACCAAAAAAAAAAAAAAACTTTTCCATGCCTCTACAGCATGAAATAAAAAAACAATTTTTATTATGCACATTTCCTTGTTGTGTACAAGAATGTATTTTTTATCTGAAATAAAAAGCTTATTTTTAAAATTAAATATTTAAAATAGTCTTTTAATTTTTTTGGTTTCTCAGCCACTTATTTGATTTAAATGTAGGGGGAGCTAGAATTGAACATTGGTAGAGTCGAATAATAAGTCTAGATCACATCTCCCTAGAGCACTAATGCCATCATATATATTATGTAGACTAATGTGGGACCCACTATAGGTCCTACCTCTTAATTTTTTTATTATATTTAAATGTACGGTCTAAATTAAAAATTTAAGTAAATTAATATGAGAACTAAAATATAGATAATACAATTATAAGTAAATTATAAAAAATATATTGAAATAAAGTATAGGGGCTAAAATTGTGGGGAAAAACTTTAAAAAAATCATGAAAAAAAATGTGGGAAAGAAATTGTGGGAGAAATTGTAGGAAACAAAAAAATAGATTTGAAGTCTATTAACTAAGTATGGGGAAAATAGCCAATTTTCATGAATTACATAAAATTAAAAAAAAATTAAAAAAAAAAAAAGAAGTCAATGATTATGATTAGATCTAATAATATTAATGGTTGAAATTTTAAACATCCAGTTATTAGAACTTAAAATTTAAATTGCTATTAGTAGGAATTGAAAATTTAGGGATTCAAAAATAAAATAAAATAATTTGATTACATCTTCAGGGGAATACTTGTCGTCCGAAGGGGTCGAACCCATGACCTCTCTACTGAGAAGTATGGATCTTACCACTCTACCAACCCTGCATTGACAAACACCTAGGATGTTTTCACCTATTGAATCTAAAGAATCCATGTAGATGTTATCTAAGCCATATCCACTAAAAAAAATGAAAAGTTTTAGGGACATCTCAAGATAATTGATGAAAAGGCTTCACAAATCCTAATCCCAAATCATTTTGCTTAAAACATCTTAGAAACAAGGTTTTGGTGTTTAGACATGTAGGATGCGTTTGGTAATGTTCTTAGGGTCTGTTTGGTTATATGAATCAAGAGATTTCAAATCTCTGGATTCATGAATCTGAGATTTATACTCGTTTAGTTGTGAAAATCTATGGATTCATGAAATCTTGAGATTCATCTTTTTACACTAAAATCATGAATCTGTAGATTTATGGGATTTATGGGTATGAGGTAAAATTCAGAGATTTCACATTGCTACTATAAAAAGTACTAAACATTTGCAAATTCACAAAAAATAAAACATCGACCAAATAATTTTTTAAGATGAATTCACAGATTTCATTCCACAACCAAACAGTTAATTTTATGAATTGTGACTCCATAGATTTGAAATCTCCAAAAACGTTTTGTTGTTATTCTATTCTTTGAAAATGGAAGAACATGTTAGAGACGTTTGTTGAAACGCTCCATTCTTTTGTTCTTTAAGAAAGAACCGGTTAGAAAAGTGGACTGAAAAACGCCTTTTGCGGAACATCATAAAGATGTTTTTACCAAAGAACAGAAACGAAAGTGATAAAATTGGTCTTGATTGAAACCTTAAAATGAGTTTATCAAATACCAATCTATTCTAATAGTGTTCTGAAAATATTTTTACAATGGATTTATCAAAGCCCATTTCTAAGAAAAGAACGGTTTTTTAGCACAGAAACATTGAAAAATGATTTTGTATGAGAACTAGTTTCTTAGAACGAAAATGTAACCAAATAAATAAGTAGCTTTTGGTGAAACTTATTTCCCTTCACTTGCTGTACCCGAACTTAAATCACCTTCTCCATCATATTGGCCCTTTCATCCTCCATTTTTTGAGTCTCTGCTTCAGCACCTAGTCCGTTAGATTCTAATATTGCTAACACAACCCATGGGCCTAAGCCCTCTTCAGTTCATTTGGACTCCGATTCTAATTATGTGGTGGATCATGCACTCTCACATATATGTGGGCCACTATCTCTTCTATTGGTGGGTTGTCTAATGCAGATGGGATCTCTTGAGTCCACTGGTTTAAATAATAACAACTTATAAGATTTTTTGGGTACCCTACTTATGAAAGGCAGCGTGTTGATTCTTCTAGGCTCAAATTATATAGCACTTACTTTCAAAACTACAAGTTATCCATAATTAGAATTTTTTGTCAAGCGGGAGTGTAAAATGACCTAAATGTCCTTTGGACAGTAAAATGGTTTAATTACCCTCACTTAATACCCTTCCATACTCAAACCTTAGGAAGATTATGATTCTCAACATGCAATTAGTCTTTCAAAGAATAGCATGTTTTATGAACGTATATTAAATATGTTGATGTTAAACTGTATTTTATTAGGGATATTATCTCTAAAGGTTTGGTTAAGGTTCAAAAGATTGATACCTCTATCAATCCTGCTGACATTATGTTGTCCACATATGTTTCGCTAGAC
Source organism: Hakea prostrata (assembly GCF_041222555.1). Taxonomy (NCBI): domain Eukaryota; kingdom Viridiplantae; phylum Streptophyta; class Magnoliopsida; order Proteales; family Proteaceae; genus Hakea; species Hakea prostrata. Next base: position 52,477,165 of record NC_142608.1, on the reverse strand, counting down.
GCTCTCGTTCTCCTCATGGAATAGTTACTTCTATTGGACGCCTACGAGCCTTAGCATTCCACATATGCAACTTTCCCAATGCATAATAACAATGAGCCTGTGTTTCCTCACAAAATGGTTACCTGTTGGATGCCCACATGATCCAACCACTACTATTAGGGATTACTTGGCTTCAATACCCGAAAGCCCTTGTAAAACAATGGGAAATCATTTTCAAGAAAGTACTTAACCCTAAGCAGTATTTGGTATTTATAAGGAAGGGAGAGGGCGGGGGTGTGCAGATTGTTTTAGGGCCTGTTAGGTTACTTGAGTCTCGAGATTTCAAAAATCTAGAGATTTCAAATCTATGGAGTTACAATTCATAAAATTAATTGTTTGGTTGTAGAATGAAATCTGTGGATTCATCCTAAAAACTATTTGGTGGAAATGACTTTTGTGAAGTCGCAAATGTTTAGAGCTTTTATAGTCACAATGAAATCTCTGGATTTTACCTCATATCCATAAATCTACAGATTCACATTTTTAGTGTAAAAAGATGAATCTCTAGATTTCATGAATCCAGAGATTTTCACAACCAAATGGGTATAAATCTCAGGTCAGAACAACATTCCTGCTTGAAGAAGGCGTTTTCCCTTAGAAGTCTCGTCTAATGATACTGACGGAAAGTAATCTCTTCACCATGCATATCAAGAAACTGGGTCCAATAACCTTTTACTTTTATTACTATGCCATCCTTTACAGTTAAGGGTGTCATTTCAATACAATATTGGTAATTTGGTATGGTTATCGGTATCGTATTTCAAAACTAGATATTAAAATTGTACCATACCTAATTTATACGGTATGATATGAAAATGATATTTTAGAAAACGATACGGTATGGTTCCGGTATGAAAATAGTGCTTAAAAATGGTGCAAATACGATATAATTTTGATATGAAAGAACCCATTTTTCTCAATATAATTTTGTTATAAAATTTTCTTTGTCTATATAATATCTTAGTTCAGTTGAAGTTCAATGCATTTCCATCAAACTAATGTCACCAATGTTGTCTACTTAATCAAGGTGAAAATAAAAAGCTAGTAACCTTAGATATGGTCATATGGGAAGTGTGCCAGTTTTGTCTTAAGACTAAAGGGCAAAGGCAAGGATGAATTAAATATATGCAACGACTAGCTGGTTAGATGGTACCGGCATATAGAAATGAAATCATGATAGAAGTGGAGGTTCAAGAAATCACTAACTCTAGGATCTGAAAGAAGTTTCAAAATCAGAGTCCAAACCTTGGGAAGAGATATAACAAAACTAACTTATTCTTCATTTGAACATTTCATTTTTTTTTTTTGGTAAGAAGTAAAATTTTTTATTCTTTTTTTTTTTGCTTAAATTTGAAACCTAAAGCTTAAATTTCTGGTTCATAAAAATATTATCGAATATAATATTGATAGTAAATATTCTGAGGAAGAAGTTTTGCAGATCCCTCTTCCCCTCACTCTCTAATCATGCTTCAAGCATAGAAGAAGTTCTATTCTTTGAATGTCTCTAGTTCCCGACCTATCAGGCTATCACTAGTTGATGAAGCTGAACATCACTGAAAGAAACTTGTAGACCCTGAAGAGAGACTCGAACTCGAATAATTCAAACGCCCTTTGCCTTTGACAACAAAAGAAACCTTCCTGAATGTGAGATTAATTAGAGATGCACTTATTTGATTCGGGTGTAAAAGATAAACCCAATAAAGTTGGTCCAATTTAGTAAAATGACTTAAAAAGGTTTCGACCATACAATTGAAATTTTCCACATGACTCCCTAAGAGATGGAAAAAGATTGATTGTTGTGCAGATCCTCTACAGTACACAATGATGCAATCTCTCGAAAGAAATTGCTTTAGTTAATGCGGTCAAGCGAAATTCCGGACCGTCGAATTTGAAATCTCAACCAAAATGTACCCTATAACTGTCTTGTGCATTAAATGTGCAGGACTGAAGCAAGGTCTGTTGGGTTGCCACGTCCTCCATTATAGGTTGAGAAGAAGACCTATCTTTATTAATTACTTAAAAACGACTCTCTTCTTAAATATATGGTGGAACAACGCGAAGAATGATGATAGCTACAATCCTCTGCCCTTACAATAATCACTAGTGATAAATGCCCAACCACAATGATAACAACATGTTCACCGATCATAGTGTTATAGAATTGATGAAAATCTCTCCCACATGAATACTTTCTATAAATTAGTGATTATTCAACTCGATTGTGTTATGATTATTTATTTTAGGATTTTGTTTTTCTTAAAATAAATAATAAGTTGTATAGCTTTTGGCAAACGGGAGTCTTTTTTGGTGGACTTGTGGTTGATAGGCCCAAGGATCTTTTTTTCGGCTAGTTTCATTTCAGACACCTTTTCATGGAGGTACAACATTTGAGTAATTTCTTATTTTTTTATTTATTTTGATTTGATAATAATTATTTAAGAAAGTTTGGTAGAACTGTAAGTTGATTCACACTATTCATATGGGTACATTTAATTTCAATGAAAGACCTACACCAGATTTGACTAACTTATGTTACTGCATATTGGGCTTGAAAAGACTCTATTGAACTTTCAACTTTTCCATGACTCTACTGCATAAAATAAAAAAACAATTCTTGTTATGCACATTTTTTTGTACAGCAATGCATTTTTTATTCGAAATAAAAAGCTAAGGTTAAAAGTTTGATTTTAAAATTAAAATGTTTAAAATAGTCTTTTAATTTTTTTGTTTTTTCAGTCACCTAATTGGTTTAAATGTACACACAACGAGGATATTTTCCCCTACCGAATCTGGGGAATCCATGTAGATGTTATCTACGCCGTAGCCACTAAAAAATTGAAAAGTTTTAGGGACATCTCAAGATAATTTATGAAAAGTACATGTACCTCAGAACTATGTCAAATTGACAATGAGTACCCAAATATCTCTTCAATCTATACCAGTACGCTCAATTTGTAAATTATATTAAGTCATGATTAGATAATTTCATAATTCCTGTATTGCCTTTAATCTCTTATGACTTTACAATATTACTATTAGTAAAATAAAATCCTAAATTTCATCTTTTTCTTCGTCCATTCGTCATTTTATATTATAAGATATAGAATAATATGACTAAAGGTGGGCAACTAGAAATTAATTTGCGGTGATCCTTTTCTCCAGTTTTTCTTGCTTGATTACATCATTACCTTTTTATTTGTGAGGGTAGGTTTGAAATTTAAGAATTTAGCAACTTTGGTAGCTATTTTATCATAGGTAAAATTTATAAAAATAAGAATAATAAATCTAAATAAGTAAATTTAATCTGATAATTTTATCGGACGGATAATAATCGGTAAAAAAGGGGTATACCATATCCGCATCCTATTAATAATCGGACGGATTTGGATACCCCTAAACAGATGTGGATGCGAATTCGGAAGTGGATTTCGGTTATCTATTCACACAGCTAACCCCACCTTTATTCCAGCAAACAAACGTAGCCTAAAAGAAAAAGGCTAAAAAAAATAAAAGACTTACGTACAAGCAGAGTTCAGACGTTAAGTGATATACATGATGCCACACGACCATTAGATCTTAGGCCAGGTTCTTCTTCCTCAAAACCATTAGTGAACCGTTCACTTATAAACCCAACATTCAATTTGCATTATTTGTTATTAGAGCGAAGCTTAGAATCTTAGACCTTAAGGATATTTTGTTTTGCTTTAATTAATGAATTGCAATGGGTTCACAAATCCTAATCCCAAATCATTTTGCTTAAAACGTCTTAGAAACAAGGTTTTTGTGGAGTGCGTTTGGTAACGTTCTTAAGAAAAGTTTTTGCCATTCTTCTGTTCTTTGGAAACGGAAGAACGGGTTAGAGACGTTTGTTAAAACGGCCAATTCTTCTGTTCTTTAAGAAAGAACCGGTTAGAAAAGTGGTCTGAAAAACGCATTTTGTAGAACATCAAAAAGATGTTTTTACCAAAGAACAGAAACAAAAGTGATAAAATTGGTCCTGATTGAAACCTTAGAAAGAGTTTATCAAATACCAATCTATTCTAATAGTATTCTGAAAATATTTTCAAAATGGATTTATCAAAGCCCATTTCTAAGTAAAGAATGGTCTTTTAGCATAGAAACATTGAAAAATAATTTTGTATGAGAACCGCTCTCTTAGAATAGAAATTTTACCAAATACATACGTAGCTTTTGGTGAAACTTATTTCCCTTCACTTGCTGTATCCGAACCTAAGGGCGCGTTTGATAACGTTCTTAAAAAACGTTTTTGGCGTTCTTTTGTTCTTTGGGAACGGAAGAACGGATTATAGGCGTTTGATTAAACGGTTCGTTCTTCAAGAACGGACCGGTCAAAAAAGTGTTCTAAAGAACGTTGTTTGCAGAACATAAAAAAATGTTTTTACCTAAGAACAGAAACGGAAGTGATAAAATTGGTTCAAATTGAAGCCTTAGAACAAATTTATCAAACATCAACTTATTTTTCAACAAAAAAAAAAAGAAAAAAAAAAACCAACATATTCTATTAGTGTTCTAAAAATATTTTCAGAACGGATTTATCAAACGCCCATTTTCAAGCAAAGAACGGTCTTTTAGCACAGAAACATTAAAAAACGGTTTTGCATAAGAACTGGTTTCTCAGAATAGAAACGTTACCAAACGCATATTAAATCATCTCCTCCATCATATCATATTGACCCTTTTATGATTTCATCCTCTCTGCTTCAGTACCTAGTCCATTAGATTATAAAATTGCTAACACAACCCATGGGCCTAAGCCCTCTTGAGTTGATTTGGATTGCGTTTCTAGTTATGTGGTGGATCATGGACTCTCACATATATGTGGGCCAGTATCTTCTACTGGTGGGCTGGGTAATGCAGATGGGTCTCTTGAGCCCACTGGTTTTAATAATAACAGCTTATAAGATTTTCTTTTTTGGTAAACAGCTTATAAGATTTTCAGGGTACCCTATTTATGAAAGGCAGCGTGTTGATTCTTCTAGACCCAATAGTAGTGTACCTCGAAGTGTCTCTACACTGCACAAAAAGAAAAAAAAAATATATCTAGTGGCAACAAATCTTAGGACTTTTGAGTCCAATGGGCTTGTTGAGAACGTTTGCATGGATACTTCTACTTTTATTACTGTGCCATCCTCTATATTTAAGGGTGTTCAATTCAGTACATTACTGGCAATTTGGTACAGAATAGGTATCATCGTATTTCAAAACTGGATACTGAAAGTCCGAAACCGTACCATACCTAATTTATCTAGTATGGTATAAAAATGATATTTTGGAAAACGACATAGTATGGTTTTGGTATGAAAACAGTACTTAAAAATGGTATAATTTTGGTACGAAAGAACCCATTCTTCTCAATATCATTTTGGTAAAAATTTTTCTTTGTCAATATAAATATCTCAATTTGATGGAAGTTCAATGCATTTGCATCAGCCTAATGTCACTAATGCTGTCTACTTAATCAACATAAGGTGAAAACAAAAAGCTTGTAACCTTAATACGGTCATACGGGAAGTGTGCCAAGTTTTGACTTGAGACTAAAGGGCAAAGGCAAGGATGAAATAAACATAGGCAGCGGCTAGCTGGTTAGATAGGTATTGGCATACTGGAAATTAAATCATGATAGCAGAGGAGGTTCAAGGAAACCCTAACTCTAGCATCTAAATGAAATTGTAAAATCAGAGTTCAAACCTTGGGAAGAGATATACTGAAACCAGCTTATTCTTCCTTTGAACATCCCACTCTGTAAATTATAATTCATTAGAAAATTTCAGAATATAGATGTAGACCTAAGAAAAACTGAGATATTAAGCAATTTTCAAGACTTAGAATACATTCCAAAAGAAATTTACTAAAAGGCTAAAAGCAGTGTTGTGATATCCAACCGATAAATACTCATTTTGATTATATCAAATTTGTTAGCAAATTAAAACTCAAGACATTTGAGACCATTTTATTTTCTTAAACATCACCTGAATCCAAAAATATACAGAGCAACAAAACCAAAATATAATTAACTTCATGAGTCCTATAAAACCTTCACTAATTGAGTCTGTCAACCATCTGGGTTTTCTTTGGAGAAACGTGTCCAGCCAAAAGATATTCTTAAGGTCTCCTTGGAATGGTTAAAATCTGAAAACCAAAATTTTGTTGAAGATAGAAATTTGTGTTGAGATTTATATACCAGCATTTTTGTTGGTTATTTTGGTTCAAAGACCAGAAAGAGTATACTTCCCTCACGTTTTGTTACACCTCAAAAAGGATCACAACAGCAAAGAATAACCTATTAACATAGAGAAAGAGAAACATAAAGCATTGGATATCTACCATCACCGAAAAAGAATTCCATATACATATTGTTAATGGTCGAATTATCTGACCGAACCGACCATGGCTCAATCCGACCATGGACTCAATCCAATGAGCCGGACAGGTCTAATTTATGGACGGTTCAACCATAGCGGATTATTAGGTAGATCAATCATTAAGGAAGAGTAGAGTTTTACTCACAATGGACTTCTGAGCCGTTACGATAAGAGCCAAGGCAAGAGACTCGCCTAAGGGAGAGTCCGAATCGAACTCATCAGTAAGAGTTCGAGCATGACTCAATCATCAAAGAGCAGGTAAACAATCTACAAATCTATATAAGGAGGACGAAGAGCCAGAAGGAGGTAATGATTTTAAGGCTTCATTCCTTGGCTTGAGGACTAGGCTGGTTCTTTTTCTCTCCTGAGTAGATCTCTTGCTAACTTGTCCATCAGAGGTGTAACTCGACCAACACAGTCGAGCACGTTTGTGTAGGTTAGTGTACTTTGGAGGTTGAGAGGATTTTTGCAGTAACAATTGGCGCTGTCTATGGGAAACTAATCACAAGGCCATCATGCAAACCAGATCAAGAAGAATGGTTGGAGATGATTCCAACGAAGGGGAAGCATATTTTAATATGGGAGTTGCGCCTCAAGGAGTCGCAAGAGTTCCTCGTCGTGACAACCCAACAGAGCAACTTGATCAGTTTGTGACTATAGATCAATTCAACGAACTGCATAAGCAAATTCTAGATCTGAACGAACTGATTAGGGCAAACATCTTCCAACAAGTGGTCGTTCCAGGAGCAGATCAACAAGTTTATTTAATTAACCCTGACGAAACCAGAGAAGGTCGACCACCAAAACAAAAGGAGGTTTGAGCATCAAAACCCGACTACTTAGCACAACCATCCCAAAGAAATTAGGAAAAATAAATATTAAAGGTTAAAGAGAAATCTCGACCACCTAGAGAGGCAGCGTCTAAAGACCCACCTCCTGGTGATGAACATTAGGATCGAAAAAGTAGTACTCGCCATACTGACGTCCATCAAGGAGAAAATAATAAAGGAGTTCCTACCGAACATGTAGACTATGTCAACAAGAGATTTGAAGAACTCAATGAAAAGATGAGGAAATTGAAAGACTTAGGCAGAGATGCTCTATACTCTGTTCCGACAGAATATTCTTTCGTTCGAACAATTTCTGAAGTAGAGATGCCAAAGAATTTCAAATGTTTGACCTTCACCATGTTTGACCGAACAAGATGTCCGAGACATCACATCCTGCACTATAAGTGAAGTTGCCATGTATAGAATTTTTCCAACTTCATTAATTGGAGTTGCATCTGAATGATTCCTGGGACTCTAGAATGGATCAATAAGGAATTTCAACCATCTTGGTCGAGTTCTCCTGTCATGTTTCCACAGCGGGGTGAGCACGAAAAAGAGAGAAGACACCTTGTTCTCTATCAAACAAGGTTAGAAAGAGTCAGTTAGAAGCTATCTCCGAAGGTTCAACAACCTAGCCATCCAAATCGAGATTCTATATGAGAAGATAGCCTTTCATACACTATACCAAGGTTGACCCATGAAGGTTTGCTTGAGCGCCTCTTGCTAGATATGCCTGAGACGTATGCGGAATTGCTCGATCAATGCCACAAGCAGGCAAAGATATCATAAACTATAGAATCTCGAAAGAAGGAGCCGACCACAGAAGCAAAGGCAAATAGAAAAAATCCCAATAAAGCAGGAATCTGACCACGAATCCAAGCAAAGGTGGTCAGCTTGACCCAGTGAAGCAGTCGGAAGAGGCATATACTCCTTTAAACACTGAAGGTAAAAAATTCTGATGCAAGTCAAAATTCAAGGGATACTTAAATGGCCGAACAAACTTCACTCTCAACCAGGAGATTGTGATAGGAGCAAATATTGTGAATTCCATAAAGATCACAGATACTGGATTGATGACTTCAGGCAGTTGAAAGCAGAGATTGATAACTTAATCTCCCAGGAGCAACTAAAGAAGTATGTTCGGATAAATCAAAGAGCTCATCAACTATTAGAAGGAGGTAAGAAGAGGGCTAGGTTGGCTAGCAGAAAAAGGCGTCAAAGCCCTAGAAAAAGCCGACCAAAGAATGGGGACGATAATAGAAAGCGATCCCCGATCTATACAATGTTCGGTGGTCCTACAGAGGAATCAACTAGACAGGGTAAGAGGAAGGCTCAATATATAGGGAATGCTAAACTAGAAAAACTAGGTTTAAAGGCGATATTAGAGCCAATCACCTTTTCTCTAAAGATATGCAAGGTGTGAAGACTCCCTATGATGATGCTTTTGTAATAAAGGTCATCTTAGCCGGAACTGAAGTCCACAGAGCATTGGTTGATACCAATTCCTCGGTAGACATATTATCCCTAGAAGCTTTTAGGAAATTGAAGCTAAATGAAGACATGCTCGTCCCATGTGGAGCTTATCTATAAGGATTCACAGGATCTTCAACTCGAGCAGAAAGAACCATCAAGTTAGATGTACAGATTGACAAACATCTAAAGGACAAGGTTGTTCAATCAAACTTCATGGTTGTTCGGTATTTGTCAGCATACAATGTCATTCTAGGTCGACCAACTCTTTGCGCTTTATAAGCAGTAGTGTCATCTTTACACATGAAGATGAAGTTCTAGACCAAGAATGGGAATGGAGAGTGCAGTGCTGACCATAAATCTAGCCGACAGAGCTATATCAACTATATGAGGAAAAGGGCAAGAACCAATTCGACCATGTCTGGTTGAAATCGAGTGACCGGGACGAGGAAACCATGCAAAGAGCTGAACCAATTGAAAAGCTCAAAAGGATTTGTTTTAATCCGGAATAGCCAAGTTAGGGGACAATGATTGGAGTTGAACAAGAAGCAGACTTCAAAGCCAGACTAACCCAATTTTGGAGAAAAACTCAGATGTCTTTGCTTGGTCGGCAGATGATATGTCGGGCATAGATAGACTAGTAGCCGAGCATAGATTATGCATTGATCCTCAAGCGATTTTGGTTGTCCAAAGAAGAAGAAACTTCTCAATCGAAAAACATGAGACAATCCGAACGGAGGTTCAAAATTTAAAGCAGTTAGGGTTCATAAAAGCAATTGATCATCCATACTTCTGGATCTATGACTCGGGAATGTTCCGTTATCATTTCTGTGGTTGGGGTTTCACTTGAACTTGGGCTCTGATACCACTCTGTTACATCCACCCAACCGGTACCCTACCTGGCATACCCGGGTATGTGATCCACAGTCCCAAGGATCAAGTATCGAGCAACCATTCTTCCCACATACGCGATAACACAATCATGAACAATAATATAATCAAGGTCAAAGCATATAACAATTTAATCATGATAAGGATAGAAATTAATATAATCAGAGTGCGGAATTAAACGATACCAAGTATATAATAAAAAAGGAAGGGAGTGAGCAGAAATCACTCCCTCAGTAGGAAAGTAGATCAATCAAAGTTAAGGTTTACAGATCCAAGTCTTCAAAAGAGACAATACAATATAAAAGTCTACACAATCGTTTCCTCGGTCTTATACAAAATATCTTCATAAGTATAAACGTATGAGACCAAGCATGGCCGCTCCCACACCATAATAAAATTAATCCTGGTATGAAGCGAAATCACCCTCGGTATCTTTACTGTAATCTTCATGGTAGCTAGTACCTTGAGGGTAGTATGCCTCATCCGGGTTCGTCTCTAGGTAGGCGCCATCATATACTTATGTACCTGTAGAGTAATCTAACAAAACAATTGCACAAAAAGGAATGAGTTCGAAAGAACTCAGCAAGGCAGTTATTCCATAATACATAAGTCACATGATACAAGGCATAACATGATGCAAGATGATATAAAACAAATGATGCAAATATGATGCTAACTCTACATATGCTAGTCTCTATGGTAGACATGCTTTAAGTCATAGCACCATACTTCTTTGGGTAGGTCTCAAATCACTCTTCCCTCAACCATCTCGGTATCTTGGGTTCTCTGGTGGGAAATGGGTCTTGCATCCCTTGGGACAATCCATGGCTGGGGTTTAAGTCACCGCTCTCTCACATCACCATTGGTATAAGTATTGGCGCATGTCATGGTAAAGCCTAGCCCAATGCAAGTCATCTACTCAGTCGTATCAAGTCAGATCTGGATAATTACATTCCTTGCCCTCGGCGATCCTTTTCGGTATCCTTCACACTAGAGTCAGCATAGTCTCTGACTACAAACTCATCAACTCTATTGGTCATCCACAAATAGTAGACGGGAAGCTCTCACGTTCTCTCACGGATATAACTCACCGGTCTCGAGTGCCCGTGAGCCCAAGTCTAGCTATTTGCAACCCTACCAATAAATGGCCTCTAACGAGTATCCGCAATGTGATTTATGTCCTCTCACGGGTTGGTTACCGATCTTGAGTGCCCATCAAACCACACTACTACCACGGGTCGTTTGGTCTCAATACACTTCCAATTTGGGTCTGGTACAATAAGGACATCCTAGCCAACACCACTAGATAAGTCCTATGTATGTTATCCAATAATCTGGGAAAGCGTCGATGGGCATCTTCGGAGAACATCCCATACTATTCCCTCCGATGTCCAAGGACAGAAATGTCAAAAGGACATTCCCCAATCTCGAATCATACTTATCTGATCACATTCTCAATTTCACCATATCATACATACATGATACTTCATCATATTGAAAGATAAGTCATAACATCACATGATCAATCACATATGAAATTGACAAGAAATAATAATCATGATAAGCAAGAGTATGTAAACATATTACTACTATTCTAAAGTATGTACATCAGTCATATGATGTCCAAATACAACAAAGAAGCTAAGCCTACTAAGTTGTCAACATCAATGTAATAATCACATAGTCTACGTCATATGGTGATAACCGTCCTTACCTTGAGTCGAAGTGAAGCTAATCCAATAATCACAAGAGAATGATCCAAAGATGGTATTAAGACCCTAGACAAACATAGATGAAAGGTTAGCGAAGAAAATCGTGAAAATCGAAGGTCAAACGGATCAAATCGGCGAAGTACACAGTTCAACAACCAATTGGTTGATTGACTTGGTCGACTGACCCAGTCGACCAAGCAGTTGACCAAGTGAACAATGCGGGTCTGAATAGTGAATTTTGATCCGAAACCTAGCTTCCGTGGCTCGGATCGATCCGAAACTTGGAGGGATTGATAGTAATAGTATAAGAACACTATCTAGAAAGTAATTAGCATAATCTAATGGTCTAATTAGGAATCCCCAAATTGAAACCCTAAGTTCTATATACTAGAATCATAGTCTTCAATTGAAATCAAATGAAATTGCAAGGGGAATTAGGGAATCAGCTAGGGAAAGTGTTAAGCAATAGATTACAATCAAATGCTAGCTTAATATTAGACTTACCATGCTTCATACTTTAGTTTAGGACAATAATACTAGATGCTAAGAAGAGAATCATAGAAATGCATATGCAAGAATCAAAATGAGAGCATAGCATAGGTAGAAATGGAAAGAACTTATGCATTAGCAAGGAATGAACACTTGAAGTGGTGGTTGCAAGGTTGCAGCACCAACTTCAAGGTTACAACAACAAGAAGAAGAGAATAGAGTAGGATAGAGAGCAAGAGAGAGAAATCATACATTAAAGATGATAATGGAGGTGAGAAACAATGATTGGCAATGATTGAATGCAATATTCCTTCACCACTACCCAGAGAGTGGCTTGGGAAGCTCTCCCCTCGTTCTCAGCAAGCTTAAGGAGTAAAATAGGGTTCAAGACACGAGGCTCACTTAAGTAGAGAAGAGAATATCCAAAAAGCATCAAATTCTCGGATTTGGGAATCCTTTGGTCAACTGGCCTAGTCGACCAAGCAATGACATCAAGCTTGATCCAGGGAATTGAAGGTCTAGAACAACTCAAATTGAGGTGGGTTTTCTCCTACAAGTCAATCAACAAGTTTAGATTAGAGAAATACCTTCGAAAGAAGACCAGAAGCACATCAAGTACTTCAACTAAGCTTCCCCTCTTCTAGGTGCAGTTTCTCACCGAACACTGACAATGTATCCAAGTAAGGGGCATCACTGTCAATATCCATGGGCTCGGAATCATACACCAAGTCTTCAACCAAGAGGGCCCTCAATTCTCTCCTTCCTCCACTCCGGGTCTTCAGACCTAAAAACATCAAAGGTGTCAGGGTTAGGATAGGGCTGGATTTCACATCATGGATGCCTATTCCGGATACAATCAAAATTTAAAGCATCCCAATGATGAGAAGCACACAGCCTTTATGAATGCAGGGATAATTATTACTATAAAGTCATGCCGTTTGGTTTAAAGAAGCCAGAGCAACATACCCAAGAGCGGTCAATAAAATCTTTGCCAATCAAATTGGCAGGAATATGGAGGTGTACGTATGACATGCTGGTGAAAAGCATCTAGAAGAATGACCACCTAGCTGATTTGGCTGAGGTATTTGATGTACTTCGAACATATATGATAGAGCTCAACCCGAACAAACGTACCTTTAGAGTATCATCTAGAAAGTTTTTGGGCTTTATGGTGTCTCAGAGAGGAATTGAAGCTAATCCAGAGAAGATTAAAGCCATCCTAGATATGAAACCACCAAGAAACATCAGAGAGGTCCAGTGCCTCATTGGTCGGGTAGCAGCATTGAACAGATTTATAGCTCAGTCAGGAGAAAAGTGCTTGCCATTCTTCAAAGCCCTAAAGAATGTGATCAGTTCGAAGACATAAATATGGAATGAAGAATGCCAGAGAGCTTTTGATGAGCTAAAAGAAAAGTTATCGCATCCACATTTGCTCGTTCTTTTGACCCCTAAAAAAGAACTACTTCTGTACTTAGCTACCTTGTCAACTGCTGTCAGTGTTGTGTTAGTTCAAGAGGATGGTAATGTTCAAAACCCAGTTTACTATATAAGCCATGTTTTGATCGATGTTAAAACAAGGTATCCTGAAGTGGACAACTATCCCTAGTAAACATTGCATGAAAATTGAGGCCGTACTTTCAGGCACATATTGTTCTAATGAACTTTCCCTTGAAGAAGATACTACATCGACCAGACTTGACCGGGCGGCTTGTAACTTGGGTGGTTGAACTAAGCGAGCACCAAATAAAGTTTTGACCAAGGCCGACCATTAAAGATCAGGTGTTAGCTAACTTTGTTGTTGAAACACAATTTCCTAAACATAGTTGAGGGGAGCGCAAGCTACTTCTTGAGCAAGTCAGAAGATGGATCCTGTGTGTTGATGGATCTAGCAACTCACAAGGAAGTGGAGCAGGCTTGCTTCTACAATGCCCTGGAGGATTTGTGATCAAGTATGCACTCCATTTCAAATTTAGAACTTCCAACAATGAGACAGAGTACGAGGCACTCCTAGCCAGTCTCTGACTAGCAACGGCTTTAGGGATCCAAAACTTGGAAATCAGAAGTGATTCACAATTAATTGTGAATCACGTAAATGGCTTATATGAAGCTTAAGAAAAAGGATGGGAAAATACTTAGCTTGGTCGACCAGCACAGATCAAATTTCACCAATTTATTGGTCAAACAAGTACCTAGGAAGGAGAATGACCAGGTAGTATCTCGCTTAGCAACAGAAGACCTGGATATCACCAGGCCAGTGTTGTATTTGGAAGAACTGGTGGGTCTGAGAATATATATAATTGACCATATGCAAATAGTTACCGAGTAAGGTTGGATGGGACCAATCATTCAAAATTTAGAGCTCGATCAGCCTCAGGAAGATCCAAAGGAAGCTTGATCAATCCAACAAAGATCAGCTCGGTATACAATCAGAGATGTCGGTTATATAAAAAATCTATGACTCGACCACTTTTGCGGTGCTTAGGATCCTCAGAAGCAACTAAAGTCTTGAGAGAAGTTCATGAAGGAATTTGCGGAGCACATATAGGAGTGCAAGCATTGGCAGATAAAGCCTTGAGGCAGGGATTCTTTTGGCAGACCATGCAGGCAGACACAAAAGACTTTGTCCAAAAATGCCACAAGTGTCAAGTTCATGCTAGTGTGTCACACAGTCTTGCCACACCTCTAACATCGATCTTATCACCGGTCCCTTTTGCAAGATGGGGAATAAACTTGGTAGGGAAACTACCAAAAGCTTCAAGAGGAAGAGAATATCTAGTTGTTGCAGTTGACTATTTTACAAGTGGGTGGAAGCAGAACCCCTAGCAATAATCAACAGTAAACAAATGAAGTGTTTCGTCAAACACAGTATCATACATAGGTATGGAGTACCAAGAATATTGATTGCTTGTGAAAGCTTCTACAAGGGCCAAGGGATCGAGCATCACCTATCTTCAGTAGCATGTCCTCAGAGTAATGGCTAAGTTGAAGTTACTAACAAAATCATGCTCGATGGCTTGAAAAAAAAAGGCTCGATCAGATGAAAGGGAGATGGGTTGATGAACTATCTAGTGTCTTATGGTCGTACAGAACAACTGCAAGGACGACCACAGGGGAAACACCATTAAAGCTCGCCTATGGAGCAGAAGCTCTGTGCCAAGGGCCAAGGGCCCCATGAACACGATGGTCGGATCGACCACTATCACTATGGTCGAGATAATTGTATTGAAACCACTGGTCGGACCGGTCAGGGAAGAATGACTATTTTAGTCATTAATAGAAGCCCCCCAGTCCATTGGAGTCGAGGACAGTGTGTTCGACCCAAGGGATTACATTACTCCCGTGCAAGGTGTCCTTGATCGGTTTGAACAAGTACCTCCTTTATTTCTTCTTCTACATTTCTTCTTCTGTGCTTTTTCATTTCTACGTTTCTTGAGAAAACAGAAGTTGCTACTATCGCTACAGAAGCTCTTTCTTGTCTCTTATCTTGCGGTTCCTGCTTCACTTACCCATACCCAGACCAGTAAGTCCTCTGTTCTTATCTTTTTTTCTCCACACTTTTCTGTGGTTGAAAAGTGTTCTATACTTGTTTGAGAAGTCATCGTGTTTCTGTGGCTGAGAAGTTATATGCTAAATAGTGAGGCGAAGAGTTGTTCAGCAAGCGGAATATTTGCATTAATGCTTGTGTTGGATCAACCATTTTTGTTGGCCGATCTTGCCCTTGGTCCTCTTCTACTTTATTTTGTTGTAAAATCTCTTGATTAACCTTGATCATGGTTTTCACATTTTTTGCAACTTTATCGGAGACTCCTTTGCTTTGTCTTCTTGACCCTGGTTGGTCTATTTGAGGTCGACCATAAGTCACTTGGTAACGGTGTTCCATGTTCAGACCAAGGGACTAGATTTTCCTTTTAATCAAGCTTTGATTTGGTTTGGTGATTTTCCTCGACCAATGCTGTAAGCGGTGCATTTATGGGGATAAGATCTATTGTATCGTCTCCGTTTAAGCCAATGTTCTGGTCAAAATGCATCTGAATTTTCATAGTGCTCGAACCATTGATTTGGTCGAACTGGTTGTGGTCGAGAAGAATCACCAACCTGGTCGAGCTCTTGAGCTTTCATTTGAAGTTGTTTGGTTGACCCTGTATTGGCCAAGCATTATGCTAATTCTTTAATAAATCCTTTAGTCTTCTTCATTGCCTCTTTGGCTATTGAATTATCATTGATCGTCCTCCTCTTTGATTGAAGATTTTGCCAATTCCCATGGTTACCTGCTCGGTATATGTAGATATATGTTCGACTACTTCCTCCGAGCATGGTAACTTGTCGTATTTACACACTACGGTGTTTGTGATTTATTTGGACACTACGGTGTTCGTGACGTATTTGCACACTATAGTGCTCGTGACGTATTTGCACACTATAGTGCTCGTGACGTATTTGCACACTATAGTGCTCTTGATGTATTTGCTCACTACGTTGCTCGTCATAGATGTATTTGCACACTATGTTGTCGGAAGCCTAAATTTAGGTCTTATACCTTATTTATTTCTAGAAGCTTAAATTACCTTAGGTCTTACACCTTATTTATTTCCGGAAGCCTAAACTATCTTAGGTCTTACACCTTTTTTGGAAGTCCAAAGTATCTTAGGTCTTCCACCTTTTCTGGAAGCCCTTAGGTCTTACACCCTGTGTTCGGTTGTTCCCTGAACACAACGTTAGTTGAAGTAAATAGATCTAGTGTTCGGTTCTTCCCCGAACACAATGTGAATTTGAAGTAAATAGATCTTTGTGTTCGGTTCTTCCCCGAACACGATGTGAATTGAAGTAAATAAATATCTTTGTTTGGTCATATGTTATGCCTGTTTATCATCCTTTCTATTCCAGTATCTTTGTTCAGTAATCTCTCCTTTATGCATTATCTCATCTGTCGAAGTACTCTTATTCGGTATACTGATGTAATGTGTATCGGTCATTCATGGCATCCTTCCATACGATTGCTAGTATGTTGCTCGGTAGGCGGCTGTTCGGCCATATGTTGTGTTTGTTCATCACAAGTGAATTTGATCAGGATAGAGATTTCAAATAATGGTGTATATGGTCGGCATTGCATAATTCGTGTATGCTGGTTGGCTTTGTGAAGAATCCGACCTTTGTCTTTGTTGATGCCGAACATGTGAAGTAATTTTCAGTGTTCGTTGTTTATTATGTTCATCATTCAAGCCATGCTGTCCGGTAGGGTTTGCTCGGTCATAAGTCCAAGTAATTGTTCGTCAACAATTGCTCGGTCATAACCTACTACCACCTGGGCATGATAACTTTGAGTATGACGAAAAAATATTTGAAGTTTTCATGCCTAAGGAATTTTAGGTATTTTTTGTCTAAGAATCTTAGGTCTTTTCTGCCTAAGAATCTTAGGTCTTTTCTGTCTAAGTAATATCTTAGGTCTTTTCTGCCTTAAGGTCTTTTCCGCCTAATTATATTAGGTCTTTTCTACCTAAGAATAAATCTTTGGACTTTCTGCCGAAGAATAAATCTCGAGACTTTCTGCCTAAATATTTTAGGTCTTTGTGCCTAAGCATTTAAGCATCTTAGGTCTTTTCCACCTAATTATATTAGGTCCTTTCTGCCTAAGAATAAATCTTGGGACTTTCTGTGGCTTCAACCCATTTCGTGAAGTAATCAATTACTACTATCAGATATTCTCGTCCGCCTGACGCCTTGGTGAATTTTCCCATGATATCAATTCCCCACATCGCAAAGGGAATGGGATCTAGAATTGAAGTCATGGTTTCTGCCGGGCGCATCGATACTGTAGCATGAATTTGACAGTTGCCACATCGACGAACATACTCCATAGCAGCCTCTTGGATCTTAGGCCAATATAACCCAAGTCTTAGAATTTTGTGGGCCAGGGCTCGTCCACCCATGTGAGCCCCACAAATTCCTTCATGAACCTCAGCCAAAGCTGACTTTGCTCCTTCGGAGCTTATACATCTCATAAGGGGTCCAGAATAAGATCTTTTGTATAGTCTCCCATTCTGAATGACAAATCTCGCCGATCGTATCTTGATCAACCTTGCCTCTTTCGGATCCTCAGGTAATTTGTCATCTCTCAGATACTTAATTATCAAATCCATCCAGCAACGCTCTGCTTCAATATAAGAAATTTCTTTTTCATGATAACTTGGAAATGTTATCTCTTCAATATAGACCGAAGGGTCAAGATTTTTTTCTTTGGCATTGGCTAGTCGAGATAGCTCATCTGCCACTGAATTTTCAGTCCTCGAAATCTGAGATATCCTCAAATTCCGAAATTGGTTTTGAAATGCCTGCACTATCTCTTGATATTTCTGCAAGTGTGGTTCTTTAATACCATACTCCCCCTGGACTTTGTTGACTATAAGTTGAGAGTCACTATAAATAGTAACATCTGCGATAGACAATGCTTTTGACAACCGAAGTCCAGCTATCAGAGCCTCATATTCTGCTTCGTTATTACTTGCTCCGAATGCAAATCTCAAAGCATATCGAATAATAAATCCTGCTAGACTTTTCAATAGAATTCCAGGTCCTGCTCCATCTTTATTACTCGAACCATCCACATATACCTCCCAAGTGGTTGGTATAATGGGATCCTCAATGGTGGACTCCACTGGTGTAGTAGTTTCTACTACAAAATCGACTAACGCCTGAGCCTTGATTGCGGTTCTGGGCTTAAAGCTCACTTGGAACTCGCTGAGTTCAACCGACCAGGACACCATCCTTCCAGATAAATCAGGTTTATTAAGAATTTTACTGAGAGGAAAAGTTGTAAATACCTCAATTGGATGAGCCTGAAAGTATGCCTTAGCTTCCTGGCGGCCATCATGAGAGCCAGAGCCTGCTTCTCAATCTGCGAATATCGTGTCTCCGCATCTAGCAATACGTGGCTCACATAGTAAATCGGCCACTGTTTTTTATCTTTCTCACGAACAAGTACTGCACTGACCGCTGAAAGGGACGTCGCTAGATATAGCTGTAATATTTCCCCCTTCTCTGGTCGGGACAAGATCGGCGGTTGTCCGAGTGCTTCTTTTAACTCCTTGAAAGCTTTCTGGCATTCTTCGGTCCATTTTGCCTCCTTGTCCCCTCAAATCTTTGAGTGCCTTGAAGAATGGCAAACACTTTTCTCCAGACTTGGAGATGAATCGATTCAAAGCGGCAAATCTCCCTGTTAAACACTGCACATCACGAACAGTTTTGGGAGCCTCCATATCAATCAGAGCCTGTATTTTGGCAGGATTAGCCTCAATACCTCTCTGTGACACCATGAAGCCCAAAAATTTGCCCGAGGAAACTCCAAAGGCGCAGTTTTCTGGATTAAGCTTCATTTGATATTTTCGCAGTATTGAGAATACCTCAGTCAAATCTGCAATATGATTTGCTTTTGTAAAGCTCTTCACTAGCATGTCGTCAACATAAGCTTCAACATTCTTTTCTATCAGATCTTTAAAAATCTTGTTGACGGCCCTCTGATATGTAGCTCATGCGTTCTTCAGGCCAAATGGCATGACTTTATAGTAGTAGCTTTCACGATCAGTCATGAAAGCCGTAAACTTCTCATCTTCCTTAATCATAAGGATTTGATTATACCCTGAGTAGGCATCCATGAAACTTAGAGTTTCATATCCTGCAGTCACATCTATCAAGAGGTCAATTCGAGGCAACGGATATCAATCTTTAGGGCAAGCTTTGTTGAGATCTGTGTAATCTGTACACATTCTCCACTTCCCATTCGCCTTTTTTACCATTACCACGTTAGCTAACCAAGTTGGGCATTCAATTGGTTCTATAAAACCAGAATTCTTCAATTTTTCAACTTCGCCTCGAACGGCTTCATACTTTTCAATGGAGAAATTTCTCCTTTTCTGTATCACTGGTTTCACCTTCGGATCTATCCGAGTTTATGCTCGCGACCCCGATCGATTCCGGCATGTCTTCAGCAGACCATGCAAATATGTCTTTATTCTGTTGAAGAAATAACTTCAACTCATCTTTGAATTCCTCCAGCTGCTTAGACCCGATATAAGTAATCTTCTTCTTATCCTCGGTACACAACTGGATTTGATCTAGCTTCTCCACTGGTTCGGGCCTTTGCATTTCTGCTCTTTCCCGATGGTCGCGAACTTCTATAGGTAGGGCAGTCACCTTCCTCGGGCCCTCCTTGTCTTTTAAATAGGCAACATAACATTGCCGAGAGATCCTTTGGTCAAAGGAAACTTGACTAATTCCCATATCAGTCGGGAATTTTATCTTCAGGTGTTTTGTCGAAACAATAGCACCTATCTTGGATAAAGATGGTCGCCCGAGGATAACATTGTAAACTGGCAGCTCCCGAACCACCAAAAAATTGGTTCGGACGGTTGTTTCCGTAGGAATACTTCCAATAGATAAGTCCAACTGGACAGATCCTTCAGCCACCGCAGACGACCCTGCAAAACCATATAGATGCGTGGATGAAGGCTCCATCAAGTCCTCATCCACCTTCAGTTTTTGATACACTTCATAAGAAATTAGGTCAGCTGCAGACCATGTATCAACCAAAACTCTATGCACTTCCCGACGTGCAATCTCTACCTTGATGACTATGGCGTCATCATGAGGTAAACAAACGCCTCTTTCATCCTCCTCGCCAAAGGTGATAGAATCTTCACCATTCAGCTTCTTTCGCTTCTGCGTCTCTCCGGTTCCGACAAATTTGGATTTTGTCTTCAAACTGCGGAGTGATTCGGGCTCTGGTCCTCCAAAAATGGTAAGGATAGGTGACCGAGTAGCTTCAGTCACCTCCTTGCCCTTCTTAGACTTCGGAGCCTCCCTTGACCGTTCTGAACTAACCTAACGATCCCTTTTAGGAACAGCCGCGCATGGCTCACGTGGCTCCTCCCTCCTTCTGCTAACAAAATTGGACAAGTGTCCCTGAGATATTAATCTCTCAATATCTGCTTTCAAATGACGACAGTCATTTATATAATGACCATAGTCCTTGTGGAATTGGCAATACTTTTCTCGATCCTGCTGCTCCCCAGGTTTCAAAAGAATTTTAGGTGGCCACTTCAAAATATTTTTCCTTTTGATGATATTTAGAATATCAGCCCGAGGAACATTCAGTGGAGTATATTCACTTTTACCGGGAGACCTCTGGCGCTAAGCCTGAGATTTTCCAACCCGATCACGAACATTTTTCTTTGGCTTCTGCTTCTGCTTAGGAGCCTTTTGTTCCTTATTGGAGACTTTGTTATCTCCTTGGCGCGCATCTAGTATCTCCATGACTTCGGCCTGCTTCTGGCATCTCTGTACCAACTCAGCATAAGTTGCAGGCATATCCTGTAGTAATAACTCCAGGAGTTTCCGGTTAGTGAGTCCAGTGAATAGAGTAGTTTTGGCTACTTGCTCATCCAAATTTTCTATCTCCATCGTTACTTTGTTGAATCTTTTCAGAAACTCTCTGATTGATTCGCTCTTTCCTTGTCTAACAGTAAACAAGGTTTCTTCCGTTTTCTTGACTTGTATTCCACTCGGGAATCGCCCTATGAATTTGCGCGCCAATTCATCAAAGTTTACGATCCTTCCAGAGGGGAGGTTCGAAAACCACTTTTGTGCTGCTCCGGTTAAAGATGAACCAAAAACCCTGCATAAAATTTCGTCAGAATTACCTGAAACTGCCATGGTGTGCTGATAATAGCCAATGTGGGCCGTTGGATCTCCGGAGCCATCGAATGTAGAAAAGGTAGGCAAACGAAAGTTATGGGGAAACTGATATCCCGCAATTGGCTCGGCAAAGGGGGTCTTCCGAATGACTGAGTAAATATCCTCAGTCATCCTGCCTTTAGCCAACTGCCCTAACTTCTGATTGATATTGGCCAATTCCTGACCAGTCTGGGTCGGGTGATCTTCAGCGATATGATCACGACCTCGACTAACATGATCATCACGAACAGCCCGTCTTTCCTGAACATTCCGCTCGTCGCGAACTGCTCGATCATCGAGACCGGTTCTTCTGACAGTTGGTGAGTGAGTTCTCACCCCTGTGTCCAACCTTGTATTTGAATCGGTTGTACTTTCCTGTGGTCTGTCGAACCGATCGTCCCGCCTAGGTTGATCGTCAATTCTCCTAGGTCCTCGGTCACCTTCACGAAAGTTCTGACCGATATTCTGGTCTTTAGCCAATCTTTGATCACGCGGTTGATCACGTGGTAATGCGCGCCTCCCTGGATCGCGATGGTCAGGCTCTTGCGGTAACACCACTCGTCTGGTGAGCATGCGGAGTGCTTGGCTCACCTCCAAGAGTTGAATCTTTACTTGATTCAATTGATCTTGGAATGTATCAGGAGGATTACGTCCTCTCTGACCACCATCTACTTCGATAGGATTTTGGCTTCCCTGGGGAACATCTAGATTATTCACTCCAGGGATCTGAACACCGGAATCGCGTTGTGCAGCGGCTGTGCGGCTGCTGCCAATCTAGTCACCCTGGCTTTACAAGTCTTTCCCAACAACGGCGCCAAATGATGTGTCCAAAATCTGCTCAGCCCTTAGATCTCCTCGTGATGACCTGCAAAATGAAAGCATTAGATGTGGCCTAACCGCGGGGGTTGGGAGTCCACCTCCGAAGGCTAAGTCAGTTGATGAACTTAATCACAAACGGCTCTGCTAGAAGCACAAAGCTAAGGAATAAAGAACTGGGAAAGGTGATCTAGATCGTAAGCCTCTGATAGTTTACGTCTACTAGTATGTATCTGAATCTGAGTCTGAGTCCCTCACCTCGTATGGCAGTGAGGTTTATATAGAGTGTACCTTCAAATCTCCTTCGTTGGATGCACTTGAGCCTTCTTCGGATAGTCGTTGGATCTTAACAGTTAGATCCGTTGAGCGATAGACTTCTACTAATTTGGACTAGTAGAGGACTCCTGAGATAACCTTTAGGTTATGCGATGATTATCCCTTCGATAATGATTAGCCGCAGCCGTCAATTTGAGTCTGCTATCATTAGGGTAATTAACCTAATTCATAAGTTGAATTAGGGCGTGCTTGTAGCTGAATAAGTTTTCTTCCTCACCAAACCATCTTCTGGATCCGATTCGCTCGGGAGCGAGTCGATTCCTCTGTCTCGACCCGGGGTCGAGGGTCGAACCAGGTATGAACCCAGTTCGATCATATTTTCTCCATATCAGAAGGTTAAAAAGATATGTGATCACTCAGTGTAAGAGGAGTTTTATTCATTAGTCACATTATAGAAAATGCACACTCATTTTCTTAATTGACTTGAATAAGGGCTTGTTTAAAGTTTTTTCTTGAGTTATTGTCAGTCACAACCACCTGAAAGGAAGCGCTGCTTGTCACCTACTTGCAATAATTTTGGTAAGAAAAGTCCACCAAAGAAATAAACAAATACTCCAAATAACCCCTAGCTAATTCAAATCCATTTGCCATCACTATTTCATTAAATTAAATTTGGATTGTCTTCCAAGTGGGAGGCGAATCAGGAATTGATGCGTCATGATGTTAACTCAATCTTTGAGCCGAGAGGTTGTTTAGATATTTTTCTTCTCTTCCTCATCAATGACAATCACTTAAAATAGACCATTATTATGTGTCAAGAAATCTAAGAAGTTATTTAGAGAAAACGAATGGTGGCCAAGCAATCTTCCACGACCCTAGAATCACCAACAGGTAAGTGATTTTGGACCATTAGCTAGTGGGACTAATGGATAGAAATGTGAAAATTCTAAAATATTTTCAATTTAATTTCTTAAATTATAGATGGCATGTATATTAATAATGGCTATCACAATATTTGTTCTATTTAATTATTTAAATGCCAAGTGGCACAATCCTATGAGGGAATTGTAGGGAAAGGAATTACAGAGAATATAAATCTCAGTCGTTGAGGGTACGAAAGTTTAGTAGAATTTGCTGTTTTTTTGCCGACTAGTAATGACGCATGTACACATGCACATGCGATATGTTTTTGAATATGCAAAAACATGTGTGCATATTGGATGTGGATCCATTAATCCTTAAACACCCGTAGAACTAAGAATCAGTGCAAATTGTTATATCCACCAAAATATTCATAAATGAATGCAGTTTTGAAACAACCACATCATTATACCGTGATGGAATTCAAGTAACTTTTCTTCTACCAATGTCCTTGAGTGTTGTTTTACCCATTACTTGATTGATTTTATTAGTTATTAGATAATTAATGATTTTTTGGGAATTCAAGAAACGTTTCTAGCTTCTTCCAATGTTCTTGGGTGTTGTTTTACCCATTATTTAATTGATTTTATTAGTTATTAAATAATTAATGGTTTCTTGAAAAAAATGAGAAGTGGAGAAATTGAGAATTAAAATTATTTTAATAATATAAATTTACAATTTTGGACATCATTTGTTATTGATTCAAAAGTCTAATTGATTGAATACAAAAGGGCATTTGTGAAAAATAAAATGTAGTCGTGTCCCTTGAGTTCATACTTTTATAATAGTAGTACGATATTTTCGGTGATTGTTCTGTCATTATTAATTTAATTCATAAGACAGATGAGGAATTGGTCAAGTCAATCAATCGGTCAAGAATGGCTGGTCTATTAATAATTTAACTGATGAAATGGTGAAGTCAAGTCATTCAATTGGACATAAATGCTTGGGGCCCACTTTAAACAACCATCACTCTTTTCAGCCTAGAGATTGAAATGTTAGTCAAGTTTATTAGTTCTTCACTTCTTCTTCTAAAGCTACAAGTATCGAATACTTGCATAACCTCTGGCTTTAACCGATTCCCACCACTGTTCTCCATTTTCGTTCCCTTTCTCATCTTCCGGTACCTTTTACGAATTTAGCCAGGGTCGCCAAAGGGAGGATTTCTTTGTTTCTTCCTACCTCCATCTGCGAAGCATCCTTTCTATGATATCTTCAAGGAACAGAAATTGATCTCACAACAGCCTCAATGGTGCATCCAAGCACGGATGCCATAGCAAATATCTTTGGTGAACATGAGGTTGATGAGTGATCTCAAATTCTTAGGTTCCATGAATTTTCGGCGATTTTTGCCTGTATTTTGCCATTTCATCAAAAAATCGTTGATTTTCCTGCAATATGTAGCATAAATCGTTTTTGCCAACGTTTTTAATTCGCTACTCACCAAATTGTGCGATATTTGGCGAATTTCACCCAAAATTTACCGAAAGGTAGTACAATATACACCTCCTTTATATGTAAGGTGATACAGTGAGTAGATTCTTGTGAGGGTGATAGTGTTAACATCCATCTTTGTTCTGAATCAACAAGTACGTCATGGCTACTTCTTCTTCTTCTTCTTCTTCCATCTTTGTTCTGAATCAACAAGTACGTCATGGCTTCTTCTTCTTCTTCTTCTTCTTCTTCTTCTTCTTCTTCCATCTTTGTTCTGAATCAACAAGTACGTCATGGCTACTTCTTCTTCTACTTCTACTTACGAAGTCTTCCTCAACTTTAGGGGTGAACTTCGTAATGCATTTATTAGTTTTCTTCACAAAGATTTGAAAGAGAAAGGAGTCAAGCATTGACGAAAAGCTAGTTGCAGCAATCCAAGGGTCCAAAATCTCAATCCCTGTCTTCTCTGAACGTTATGCAGATAGTAAATGGTGCTTGATGGAGCTTGTTGAGATTGTTAAGTGCCACAAATCCAATGGACAATTGGTCTTGCCAATATTTTTCTACGTTGACCCATCAGATGTCCGCCATCAAAAGAATGGAAGTTTTGCAAAAGCATTTAAGAAACATGAGAAGAAATTTGAGTCCGATATCGTAAAAAGTTGGAGGGATGCTTTGAAAGAGGTAGGAAATTTGACAGAAGAAGTTGTTGATGATACCAAGTAAGTTTCCACATATTATTATATACTTAACTTTAGAACATATTTCATGTTTGTTGGATGGCCTGTCCACATATTTGGTGCGGTATCTATTACTGACCATGTAATATTAGATACTTCCTTTGGATCTAAAGTGATATATTTTTTCAAGAATTAAAACCATTTTCAACTTGTCGTTCAGATCATCTATATATTCTTTCAAGCCCATCATTTGGTTGACTGGATATAGACTTTTTCTATTTCCCTCCTATATATGATGCAACCTCTCGATAATTGAGCTTCTAAGCTATTATCACTCCTAGGATATTTATATTTATGTGAGCTAGGATGGATATTTATGTTATATAATTATATTGAGTTAATGGTATTGCTTATTTTCTTTTACTGCTTTACATTTCACTGAAAACTTTGAATTTTTTTGACCCCAAAAAGTGTAAATTTATTTGTTCTCATCTATTGTTATCATGGTTTTATTTTTGATATATACATATATGAAATTTGTAGGAATCAGGCAGATCTAGTTGATTTGATTGTCAAGAGGGTTCTATGTGAATTGAACAGTAACACCCACTTGGTTGTATGTAAACACCCCATAGGAATAGATTCCCATGTAGATAAACTGGTATCTTTATTAGACTTTTATTCTAATGATGTTCAGTTTGTTGGAATTTAGGGTGTTGGTGGTATTGGAAAGACAACTATTGCCAAGGCTGTGTACAACAATCACATCGTTTCAACATACAACAAGCATAGTTTTATTTCAGATATCAGAGAACAAGCAACAAAAAATGGTTTGGTGTCTTTGCAGAAGCGACTTCTTAAAGATATCCTTCGACAAGACGTTGACATTTCTAATTGTGATAGAGGAAAGCGGTTGATAGAAGGTAGACTTCAGGATCAAAAAGTTTTTATAGTTCTTGATGATGTAGATAGTCAAGAACAGATAGATGCTTTGGTTGGTAAAAGCAATTGGTTTGGTAAAGGAAGTAGAATTATAATAACAAGTAGAGATTGGAAAAATCTTGAGTAAGGCTAAAGTTAATGAAAATAAAACATACATGCCTCAAGAGTTAAATCATAACCAATCTCTTCAACTCTTTAGCTTGCATGCCTTTACAAGTGAGCTGCCTCCAGACAATTTTCTGCAACTTTCAATAGATGTGGTACGCTATTCAGGAGGATTACCTCTAACTCTAGAGGTGTTGGGGTCTTTGCTATCAGGTGCAGGAAGCACAGAAGAGTGGGAATCTACATTACAAAGTTTGAAAAAAATTCCTCTAGAAAAAGTCCAACAAAGGTTGAGGATAAGCTATGATTAGCTAGACTATTCTCAGAAAGAAATTTTTCTTGACGCTGCATGCTATTTTATTGAAGAGAAAAAAGAAAAAGCAACTTCCATATGGGAGGCGTGTGGCTATCATGCAGTAAGTTGTGCAATACGTATATTAACTGAACGGTCCCTCATTAAATTTGAAGATAAACACGGGGATGCTACAGTTGTGGTCTTGAAGATGCATGATCATATTCGAGATATGGGAAGAGATATTGTCCGAGAAGAAAATCGTATGGATCCAAGTAAGCGCAGTAGGTTGTGGTCTTGTGATGATATCTTACAAATATTAGAAAATAACAAGGTAAGACTGAAGAATTTGTTTTTATTTTTTATACTTTTTTATGTGTGTGTGTTTCTACTCACACCAAGTGTAACACAACAATTTTAATATTCACACTTGGACATTGATTTGACCCACTCTACTATTATCCACTAATTTTTATTTTCTTAGATTATTTATCTATTGTACGGAATTAACATGTTAAAAGGCATGATCCTTCCTTGTGCATCTTTATAACTCCTGCCAATTAATTATTTATTTTTTGGCATCCACAGATTTCTATTAACTTGGATTTATTTTCTATTATAGGGAACTGAAATGTTACAAAGCATGGTCATTCCTATGGGATTTCCAGATGTTTGTTTAGATCAAAGACACTTTGATATGATGCCTAATTTGAAATTTCTTGACATTGATTCAATAGATGTCGAAGGAAACTTTTGCAGCCTTCCTTCAATGCTAAAATGGTTTAGATGGAGAAGTTGTTCCTGGGAAATTATTCCTACCAATTTTTATCACAAGGGTCTAGTGCATCTTGAACTAAGGGGATTCAGGATTCAACAAGCCTGGAATACTAGCCTGGTTGATAAAAATAAGGTAAAATATTGAACTTTTTCCTTTTCTTATTTGATTATTATGTTTTATTGATCATAAGGTATACATTTTCTTTTTGCATGACAGCGGTTCCAAAAGTTGAAGGTTCTCAAACTTGCTTACTGTAGGAATCTATCTGTCTCCAAACTTTTCATGGTTTCCTTATTTGGAAGAATTCCATCTCGTGGGCTGCAACAATTTGAAAAGTTTGGATGAATCCATCGGGAAATTGAGTCAGCTCAAAGTTCTTACTATTAAGCACCATTGGCGAATGAAGTTGCCGAATTCCCTTTGGAATCTCAAATTACTACTTCAGCTTCAGTTGTGGGAGTTACCTAATTCCATTGGTAATCTGGAATCTCTACATAAGCTTTACTTGTCCGGTATGAGAATAAAAGATTTACCTAATTCCATCGGTAATCTGACATCTCTAGTAGAGCTTGACTTGTCGTTTACACCAATAAAAGTGCTTCCAGACAATATTTTAAAGCTGAGTTATCTGAAAAATCTTAACCTTAGCGGGTGTTTTTTACTGAAGAAGTTGCCTGAGCACATTGGTAATCTAAAAAATTTAGTTAAGCTCAGACTTAATGTTCAAGTGGTGTACTTCGATGATGAAGAAGAATATCCTCATGATGTTGATGTTGATCATGATGATGATAAGGGAATTGAAGAACTTCCTGACAGTGTTGGCCTACTGGAGAATCTTGAGGTATTAAATACTTCAGGTTGCTGTAGAGTAGTGAAGCTACCAAGATCAATGGGGAGAATGAGGCATTTGCATATCCTAAATCTGACTGGAGCCAATATTTCAAAATTGCCTAATGACTTTTCAATGCTCTCAAACTTGGAGGTGTTGAGAATGTCTTGGAGTCTGAAATCTTTGCCAGTAGATTTGTCCCACTTTAACAAGTTGAGGATATTACAGTTTGCACAATGCAAGCAGTTGGAAGAGCTACCAGAGGTTGACATCTCAAGGCTGAGATGTCTGAAGGTGTTAAAGCTTCTGGAATGTGAAAAGCTGAAGGAGACTCGAGGCCTTGAGGGCACAAAATCCTTGAATCATATTGAGGTCAAATATTGTCACAACCTGACAGCAGATACAAAGAAGAATATACATGGGCAGGTAGGTACTTACTATTATTTCAGTCTTAGTCTTCTTCACGTATCAATTATTGTACTAATGGGAAGTGGAACTAAAGATTATGCTGGGCTCCGAGATACTTGCATTTACTTAAATTTCTTTTGCTGTCTTATCTCTGTTTTGTAGGGAATGCTACTCGTACCGAAAAATTCACAGGAAAAGGATTATCGCTTGTGTGCTAATAGTAAGGGTTTAATTTTGGGCATTGTTTTTAGATTCCATGATAACATCACGCAAATTCAAGAGGGTCAGCCATTACCTGTCTACTTTGAAATTAAAGCTACGATCGTCCAGAAAGTTAAGGCAATCCAGTGTGTGCATACATTGAGATTTGAGGACGTTGAGTATACAAGGAGACGAAATACCATCTGCATTCACCATTTCAAAGGCTTTGACTGGTTTGGGATTCCTTTGCAAGGAAAAGATTCCATCGTCATCCAATCTTGTGATCAGAGACTTGAAGAAGACAAATGGTCGGCATGTTTCTGGAAGTTATTGTTTGAGGACCATCAAAAGCCTATTGATGCACACTGGAGTGCCCAAAGGGTAGCAGATTTCTTCACCTGGTACAACGGACCTACCGAAGAAGAAGAAGAAGATGTCAAGGCCGAGTAAGAGGGCTCATCTCCATGCCAACGATGATGATGATGATGATGATGATGATGATGAAGCATCAGTTATTTCTCTGGACCTTACTTTAACACCCTATAATGTGAGGGGAGTGATGATTCCTCAAGATATGTTGTTTAATCAAGTTTGTAACTAAATAACTGAAATCTGCATGTTTGTATATCCATTTAGATGTAGGTATGACAATTCCTCCGTTCGGATCGATTACTTGTCACATTAAATTATCTTATTGGACTTTATTTTCTTGTTTTTTAATCAAATAAATCCAAGATAATGTAACCTTTTTTTTGTAGATGTATCTTCTACTGAAATAAATGTACGAGGAGAGAAGGGTAAGAAGACCAAATACGAAAAACAGGGTAAAGAAACCAAATAGAGTGTTTGTATACTCATTTTCACTACGATGCAGATTAATGCTTTGAAATAATACTTAAAATCTAGTTTGTGAAATAATACTTAAATGCTAGTTTGTGCAGATCAATGCTTGAAATTGCATACTCATTCTTTGCGTTGCAGACAGGAGACCCTACTGGGTTCACCCTGACAGATAATTGATGTTTTGGGTTGTTCTTGCTCTTTGTCACAGTTTTTGTTTTTACCGAGGCAGGATCTTGAACACTGTCTTCTTATTCAAGAAGATTGCAAAGAAATAATTACATGAACGCTACGCAAGGAAAATTGATTACATAATAAGTAATTTGAGGACTAAGGTTGCGCAGAAATTAAGAGGAAAGAAAGTAGGAGAAATTGTAGGAAAAAACTGAAGTGATTGCCTAATCTGGGGTCTTTTCATGAGCTTGACTTGCTTACAACCACAAAGAAGTTGTGTGAAAATTCCCTCTAATCAAACGACACAGAAAATTAACATGAAAATGAAGAAAGAGACATACATTTCGAGTCAAAGTCGAACAAGTAGGCAACCCTTTCATGAACTGAATTTTCTTCAGAGGCTCGCGGAAGTTGCGAAAAACTTTCCTCTGCTAGTCAACTCTGAGAGCAAGAGTTCCAGTGACACCAACACTCAAAATTCTTCATGCAGAGGATATGAGTCGCGAGAATGAGAATAAGCAGTGAAGAAAATTTAATCTGTGGTGATGAAAGGAACTAGTTGGTCCCGTGGTGAAGTGAGCCTTGAAAAACATGGAGACTTAAGTAGAGGAATACAGTGAAGGCCGTAACGTTAATCCATTCGAAGCCCACATCTGTAACAATGCAACCTATGATGCAAAGATGAGTTGTGCTGGGCTGGGCTTTATCATTAGAGACCATACAGGACCTCCCATTCATGCCGTTTCTGAAGCCAACTCAGCGATATCAGCATTGATGGCATAAGCCTAAGCATTTACGTAAACCCAATTTGTCAGTTGTCACTGAAGTTAGAGCTGAAAAATACTAGGTTCCTACCACTCAACATCAACTTGTAAAACACTAAGATACTTTTGGTTGTTGAAATAAAAATTTATCTTACATATGTTCTTCCTCGCTGACCCATCAGATGTTTGGTATCAGAATGAAATTTTTGAGAATGCATTCCTAGAACACTAGAAGAAGTTTGAGGCGTAGAAAGTAAAGTTAGAGAGAAGCTTTGAGAGTGGTAGGGAATTTGAAAGGATTATGCTATGTAGAGTCATGAAGTCCTCTTGTTACTTTATTCCTTCTGTATCATCCAGTTCTTTCTTGATTTTTGGGCCCACAGAATCTCTTCCTTGCCAAGACCAGTTTCTAGTTCCAGAGGCAACTTCTTTTCCAAATTAATTAGAAGGGTTGTACGGACCTGAATCAAGCTTACATTGATACCTACCAGTTTGGCATTTAGCCTTCTTATTGTGTTCTCCGCCTTACTAAAACTAAACTTGTTCCATTCGATAAAATTGTGTTGCATTTGAAGCAAAGCTTGTGGCAATTCCTCCTTTAACTTTAAGCTTTTGGTCCAATAGAACCAAGGTTTAGAAAATCTTGCATGTCTAAATTATTTCTGAACTCGCATCTAATGGTAATACAGGTGCCCCTCCTTTAACTTTAGACACATCAGCTACATCATGGAGATCCCTAATGCAAAACAAGTTTACTAATATATGGTTTTACTTGATGTATCAATAAAATAGTTACATGTATGTTTATTATGAACTTGCAATTTGGTATTTGCGAGATTGTTTCCTCAAATAATTAGATTAAGCGGCTGTCAAAACACAATGACCCCACAAACTTATGAGATAGACTGGTTTGAAAAAATAGAGCACGAGCCACATTAAGAAGGTGGCGGTGTTTGCGTTCAACAACCCCATTTTGATGGGGTGTATTAAAACAACTATGTTGGTGAACAATACCATGGGTTGAAAAAAAAATTCATTTGAATGGGAATTAGAAAAACTCACGACCATTATCAGTTCGAAGTTGTTTAATTTGGTATCCAAATTGGGTTTTGATCATAGCAAAAAATTCCCTTAAGCGGGACCAAGCATCAGATTTATGATTTAACACCCATGTATATCGTGAAAAATCTTCCACAATAGTTAAAAAAAATACTTTGCACCACAAATTGAGGGAACGAAGTAAGGTCCCCATATGTCACAATGTATCAATTCAAAACAAGAAGTGATAGAAATTGTACTAGATGAAAAAGGAAGTCGAGTTTGCTTAGCCAAAGGACAAATAAAGCAAACCCAATTTTTATGAAAAGAAATAGTCGGATCCAAACGTGCAAGATAACTAGAAATTTTTAAAGATGGATGGTTCAACCGAGAATGCCAAAGATCATTGGTGGGAAAAACAATAGCAGCAACAGGATGATCCAACTCCAAATAATAAAGTCCATTATATGTCTTACCCAGCCCAATCCTCTCCCTCGTGTGTAGGTCCTGTATCACACAATGATCGGGGTAAAAAGTTAGGAAACAATGAAGTTGTTGGGTAAGCTGGGTAACAGATAACAAATTAAAACCAAATGAAGGAACATGTGGTAACAGATAACAAATTAAAACCAAATGAAGGAACATGTAAGACGTTGGTGAGAGGTAAAGTGGGTATGGGGCTGCAATTCCCAATATGTGTAACGAGAGCAAAACCACCATTTGGAAGACAAATGGATTGGGTGTGGGGAGCAAGACTATTTGAATGAAATAAAGATAAATCTAAAACCGTATAAAGACTGGCGCTAGAATCAATAACCCATAAAGAAGATACTTTACCTATAGCATTTGTCAAGGGTGTAATGTTATCAGATTCCAAC
Source organism: Hakea prostrata (assembly GCF_041222555.1). Taxonomy (NCBI): domain Eukaryota; kingdom Viridiplantae; phylum Streptophyta; class Magnoliopsida; order Proteales; family Proteaceae; genus Hakea; species Hakea prostrata. The sequence goes on along the minus strand of NC_142608.1, from coordinate 52,444,249 downwards.
AGAGATAGAAGTTTATGGTACTGGTCTGTGGTGAAAAATAGTGCAACAACAGAAGGAACCGCAGTTGCAGCAAGAGAGTGAATCATTGGATATGGCAGTGCGGTGGACTTCGTAGCACATTTGGGAGGATACCTATGTTTTTTAAAATAACGGGATTCCGAATGGCCATCCAAGCCACAAAAGTCACAATGATAGTGTTTCTTGGTACCATTTTTGGAACTATATCGAGGAGATGTGGCAGCCGAGGCAGAGTGCGTGAGAGCGGGAGCAATGGCTTTATGAATTGTGCGATGACGCTCCTCTTGAAGTAAGAGAGAATAAGCAAGATTCACCATCGGCAAAGGGTCCATCAAAAGTAATTGGCTATGAAGTGAGCCGTAGGAATCATTTAGTCTCATAAAAAAAATTCAAGGAGCGGATCTCTATGAATAAGATCAGAATGACAAGCCAGGAAAGAACCACATGTGCAAGGTGGTAGATCATTATACGAAGAGAGCTCATCCTAGAGCCCTTTGAGAACCGTATAATAAGAAGCCAATGAAGACGTGCCTTGTTGATGGGTGGAAATGACACGACGAATTTCAAAAATACGAGGTGCATTTTTTTGAGAATAATGAGCCTCAAGGTCATCCCAAAACTCATGAGCAGTAGAGGCATAAAGGACACTATGAGCAATATCAGGAACAAGAGCATTGACAAGCCAGGAAAGAACCATACTGTTACAGCGAATCCATTGAGGAAGCAAAACTGAATCAAAAACAGGTTTTGAAAGTGAGCCGTCAATGAATTGAAGTTTGTTTTTCGCTTCAAGAGCCATATGCACAGCACGTTGAGTCGAATAATTATCACCCTCCAATGGTTGGGTGACCAAAATGGCACCGGGATTGTCTGAGTGATGAAGAAAAAATGGAGAAGAGGAATCCAAATCAACAGACTTAGTATTGGTAGCCATTGAAGAGGAGGTAGAAGATGAGGAAGAAGAAGACGTGGTGAATAAAGATGTAGAATCGTGTTTAGGCTGATACCATATTAAGACACAACTTCAATAGTAGAAAATGGTTGAATGATTTCATATGAGAGAACCTCAAATATATAGACAGCATACATCCCATGCTGGTAAGTAATTATGAACAATAAAGGAAAGATATAAAATATAGAAACACAATACAATGAAATGTTTGTATGGAAATATAACATGAGAATGTTTGTGTAGCAATATAATACATGGAAATGTTTGTATGGAAAGAATTCGAATTGAAGGAATGATGAATGAAAAGAATTCAAATGAGAGGAGGAAATAATATGAAAAGAATTCAAATGAGAGGAGTAAATAAAATAGAAAGAATTCAAATGAGAAACAATTAGGGAGCGAAAAATCATCCTTAGCACGCCTAATAGAAACCTTTACTTGGTGAGCGAAAAATCTTAAGAAGGGAAATCTAAATATAGTCTTGACCATAATGTCTCAACGAAGAAAACAACACGTTCTTTTTTAATTTTTTAATTTTATAAATTTTAGGGTTTGTTTTAGCATAAATACTAAAAAAGACAAGTTTGCCCTTGATCAATGGTATTGGGTATTAAATGAAATATTAACTAATGAATCATCACGTCATCATCTCAAGGCCTGTTTTGTTACATGAGTTTAGAGATTTCAAATATCTAGAGATTTCAAATCTATGGAGTCATAATTTATTTATAAAATTAACTGTTTGGTTAACTGAATATGTGGAATGAAATCTGTGATTCATCTGTGATTTTTATGAATGCGCAAATATTTAGCATTTTTATAGTAGGGATAAAATCTCTGGATTTCACCCCATACCCATAAATTTACAGATTCACGTTTTTAGTATAAAAGATGAATATCTAGTTCATGAATCTAGAGATTTTCACAACCAAACGGGTATAAATCTCGCATTCATGAATCTAGAGATTTGAAATCGTTGGATTCATGTAACCAAACAGATCCTTATGAATACCATCGGACTTCACGGCTGGTGCAATTAAGAATTAATGAATGATTGTTGAGCGAGGCATCAAGTTTGATTGGCTGATAACAATTTAAATTATGGAAAAAGAGATATGAGTTAATATATGTTTGAAAGTCAAAAATATCTTGGGAAAAAATATCAAAATAAAAAATACGAAGCATATATCAGAAATTAAATTTCTTATAATTGTAAAGTCTTATTTATACGGGGTGTTTGGTGCTTTTCATGGCTCTCAATTAAAACTAAATAAGTCTTATTTAATCTCATATAACTCGGTGCACAATAGAACTATACTTCACCAAATAGTATTAAAAAGAAATAACTAGGATGATCTGTTAGCATATCCGGATAGAAAGTCTCCCTAGAAGATCAAAACAGTCATTCAAGATAGTCAAGAACTTTCATTGCTTTTTTATTCGATTATCTTTCAGCATATCCGATTATCTTTCAGCATATCTTAATAGTGGGAAATGAGGATGCAAATTGCAAAGACGCTAGTGGCAAAATGAGTAACATTAGAAGCAAAGTTCTTCTAGCTGACCCAACATGTGTTCTCTATCTTGCTGAAGACGAGATACATGACCATTTATTTTTTTCCTGCGTATATTCAAAGTAGATCTGGAATTCGATTCTTCGACTACATGGTTTTAAGCCAAGTGATAGATCTAGCTGGGGCGAATAGTTGACTTGGGCAGCTTCTCATTTCAACAACCAGGATTTGATGGGTAAACTATTTCGGTTCAGTTTTTGTTGCTTTCTCTATCGTCTTTGGATAGAGAGGAATAATCGCATTTTTCAGGGGAAGTCGGATACTCACACTGATGTTTTAAACCGTATTATTTATGATACGAGGTTGAGATTCCTTTGGACAGAAATTCCAGTCATAGATAATGATCGCAATCGGTCTCTGTTTCATCGTTGGAAGATCAAGGTGCAATATAGGATTTCAAGACCACATGCTCTAACTTGGAATAAACCACCTGCAGAATGGGTTTCTCTCAATTGTGACGGCTCTGTCATGGAGAATCAAGGAGGATATGAGATTCTTGCGAGAAATGAGATGGGTGCGATTATCTTATTCGCTGTTTGGTAGATGTCTGGAAACAAATGTTCTTTGCATGGAGCTCACGGCCATTCGTCGAGGACTAGTACTAGCTTTGGAACATTCTATCCAGAGAGTCCAGATTCGCTCTGATTCATCGAGTGCTATTGCGATGATTTTAGGTCGGTTTACCATACCATGGTATGCAACAGAGGATGTCTGTGACATCCGAGACTCATTGAGACGGTTATGCCAATATGGACTTCATCATGTTGTCCGTGAGCTTAATGCTGGAGCAGATTCTTTGGCTGGGCTTTACCCATCTGTACATGAAATTTCTTTCTCTCCTCATTCTTTACTTGAAGCGTTGTCTCGTATTATAAAAGACGACGCTGAAGGGAAGACTTATTTCAGATTGTAACTTTTTCTTTTCTTTCTAATCAGCTACCTTTTTCCAAAAAAAAAAGTTCTTCTACCTCCTTTTTTTTTTAACTTAGGTGTTTTTTCTTAAATAACTTAAGTTACATGTTTTTCTTTTTTTTGTTTTTTGGATAAACATTTAAGTTGTATAATAAGATGATTTTAAATTCAAATAAATCTATCATTTACCAAATAAAAATCTGCTTTACTCAATTCATACGCTTATGGGTCCCGCGGGAATAATGGGGCAAAAGACTAGAAAAATGATACCACCTTGTGAATACTACCCTTAATTTTTTTTTCTTTTTTCTTTTTCATTTTCTTTTTTATATTTTGTCAAACCCCCTTAATTTTTCACAAACATTATCTTTGTGTTTTATTTAGCCAAAAAAAGTGTGAAAAAATTCCGATTCTCATAAAAGAAGTTTTGGAAACATCAGACTTCAATAATTTTATCAAAGTAAAGACCAAGATATGAAAACTAGAATTTGCAACTTATTTGTTTACATCTCCTATGGTTCAAATGATATGTCAAACATACTCTTATTAATAGATTAAATGATGACTCAACATTCACTACATTTTTTTAAATTACCTGCTCTTAAATTCCTTTTCTTCTTTCTATTGCGTCTAGAACTTCTTTAAGAGCCGGAGAGATGAATAATCTCTTGGAGGCTTCTCCAACCGAATAAGAATAGCTAAGATGCCTGCACTCACAAATATAACAAGAACAGACTGTCCAATTCTTGGTCGGGGAACCACCTCCGACGCCTAAGTTAGTCTAGGCAACAATTAGAGACCTTGAGAGAGTTCTCAAGGCATAATGAATAAATCGTAAGATGAATCTCATACCTTTCTCATTGTGGGATGATGGTTCATATAGAAGATACTGGAGGCGGTGTCTCCTCGGATTTCGCATGTTCAGTTGAAGAGTGGGTGAAATGTCTTAGGAATCACGTTCCCTTCTTTGCGGGCCTGATCGAGCCGTTATTTCGCTTATTCATCTCCCCAATTCTCGGAACGGATATGTTGAATAGTTATCTGTAACTAACTCCTTTGACTTGGTCTTCTTCAACGTCATTCTTGAACTTAGTCTAGAAGGCTTCCTTGAACTTACTTCAAATATGGTTCTCAAGGGAACAATACACACCAACCTGGGTGGGTGTGTGTTTTCTCCCGAGGGACCCCCAGCTTTCTAAAGGGAAGGAACACACCTACCCGAGTGGGTGGGTGCGTTTCTCCCGAAGGGTCTCTTTGAGACTCTCATGGGAGTGGGAGCACACCTACCCGAGTAACTCGGGTAGGTGTGTTTCTCCCGAGGGGGCTCTCCAAATCTCTCGTCGGGAGACCTCTCGGGCTTCCTATTCTCCACAACACTTTCAAACCCTTCTTCTCTCTTGTAGCCTCATTGAAGAGTGGCCCAATCATGATTTTGACCGTACGTATATTTAAAATCTTGACTTAGAGAACAAAAATCTTAAGAAGAGAAATCAAAATGTCGTTCTATCTCAACGAAGAGGCAACAATGCTTTTTTTTTACCCTATAATTTTCATGGTTTTTTAGCATAAATACTAAAAGGTCAAGTTTGCCCTTGATGAACGGTATTTTGGGTATTAGATGAAATATAAATGAATGAATCATCACTAAATAGAGTTTTAATAATCTAATTACACGTTCAAATGGGATTAATATATGATATTTTCTCAAAACGACAGGCCACACATTGTAGTAATCTTAAAATTGGAGTTACGAGAAATAAACCTTTTGTTAAAGTTGGGAAAGACCAGCTGGCCCCTTTGATGTGGGAACACGGACTGGCAATTTGGCATTGTAAATCAGCTGCCGGACTGCCATGAGTCATCACGTACCTAATCGACTTTAGATTAATTATATAAAACAGGTTATTAGTTATTACCTAAAAAAATAATCATAGACGAAACATGTTGAAGAAATCGAGGTCGCATTGATTGAAAAGAAAGTCAGTCGTTGCATTTGCACCTTCGTTGTATGTAAGGTATACAGTGAGGAGATTTTTGAGAGAATTCTGATAGTGTTAACATCTTGGTTCTGGATCAACAAATACTTCATGGCTGCTGCTTCTTCTTCTTCCACTTCTACCATATCTTCAACTTGCGAAGTCTTCCTCAACTTTAGGGGTGAACTTCGTAATACATTTATTAGTTTTCTTCACAAAGATTTGAAAGAGAAAGGAATCAATGTCTTCCTTGACAGTACAGATATATGGACCGGAGAACGTATTGACAAAAAGCTAGTTGCAGCAATTCAAGGGTCCCAAATTTCGATCCCTGTCTTCTCTGAACATTATGCGGACAGTAGATGGTGCTTGATGGAGCTTGTTGAGATTGTTAAATGCCATAAATCCAATGGTCAATTGGTCTTGCCTATATTTTTCTATGTTGACCCATCAGATGTCCGCCATCAGAAGAAAGGAAGTTTTGCTGAAGCATTTCAAAAACATGAGAAGAAATTTGAGTCCCATATCGTAGAAGGCTGGAGGGATGCTTTGAAAGAAATAGGAAATTTGACAGGAGAAGTTGTTGATGATACCAAGTAAGTCTTCTACATATTATTATATATCTCAACATTAAACACATATTACATGTTTATTGGATCCTCTGTCCACATGTTTGGTGCGGTATGATGCTTCCTTTGGATCTAAAGTGATTTTGATTTTTCAAGAATTAAAACCATTTTCAACTTGTCATTCAAATTCTATATTGTTTCACGCCCATGATTTGGTTGATTGGATATATACTTTTTTATTTCCCCCAATCTCTTGGTAATTGAGGTCCTAAGCTATTATCACTCCTAGGATATTTATATTTATGTGAGCAATGATGGATATTTATGTTATATAATTATACTGAGTTAAGTTTATGGTATTATTTTCTTTTACTGCTTTACATTTCATTGAAAACTCTAAATTTCTTCGACCCCAAAAACTGTAAATTATTTGTTCTCATTTATTGTTATCATGGTTTTGCTTTTGATATATACATATATGAAATTTGCAGGAATCAAGCAGATCTAGTTGATTTGGTTGTCAAGAGGGTTTTGTGTGAATTGAACAATAACAACCCCTTGGTTGTATGTAAACACCCCATAGGAGTAGATTTCCAAGTAGATAAACTGGTATCTTTGTTAGACTTTTGTTCTAATGATGTTCAGTTTGTTGGAATTTGGGGTGTTGGTGGTATTGGAAAGACAACTATTGCCAAGGCTGTGTACAACAATTACTTTATTTCAACATTCAACAAGCATAGCTTTATTTCAGATATCAGAGAGCAAGCAACAAAAAATGGTCTGGTGTCTTTGCAACAACAACTTCTTAAAGATATTTTCCAACTAGACATTGACATTTCTAATTGTGATAGAGGAAAACGGTTGATAGAAGAAAGACTTCATAACCAAAAAGTTTTTATAGTTCTTGATGATGTAGATAGTCAAGAACAGATAGATGCTTTGGTTGGTAAAACCAATTGGTTTGGTAAAGGAAGCAGAATTATAATAACAAGCAGAGATTGGGAAATCTTGAGTAAGGCTAAAGTTAATGAAGATAAAATATACACGCCTCAAGAGTTAAATCATAACCAATCTCTTCAACTCTTTAGCCTACATGCCTTTACAAGTGATCTACCTCCAGACAATTTTTTGCAACTTTCAAAAGATGTGGTAAGCTATTCAGGAGGATTACCTCTAACTCTAGAGGTGTTGGGGTCTTTGCTATCAGACACAAGAAGCATTGAAGAGTGGAAAAGTACGTTACGACATTTGAAAGAAATTCCTCCAAAAGGTGTTCAGCAAAGGTTGAGGATAAGCTATGAAAAACTAGATGATTATCAGAAAGAAATTTTTCTTGATGTTGCATGCCATTTTATTGGACGGGAAAAAGGAGAAGTAACTTCCATATGGGAAGCATGTGGCTATCATGCAATAAGTTGGGCAATACGTATATTAACTAAACGGTCCCTCATTAAATTTGAAGATAAAGATGGGGATGGTACATTTGTGGTCTTGAAGATGCATGATCATATTCGAGATATGGGAAGAGATATTGTTCGAGAAGAAAATCGTATGGATCCAAGTAAGCGTAGTAGGTTGTGGTCTTGTGATGATATCTTACAAATATTAGAAAATAACAAGGTAAGACTGAAGATTTATTTATTTATCTTTTATTTTTATTTTATTATATATTTTATTATATATTTTTTAATGTGTGTGTGTTTCTACTCCAGCCAAGAGTAAAAAATTTTAAAAAAAATTTTACTCTTAAACATTGATTTTTGGACCCACTCCACTAGTATCCACTAATTTTTATTTTCTTGGTCTATTTATCTATTGTACAGAATTAACATATGTTAAAAGGCATGATCCTTCCTTATGCATCTTTATAACTCTACCAATTATTTATTTATTTGCTTGCATCCACAAATTCTATTAACTTGAATTTATTTTTTATTATAGGGAACTGACATGATACAAAGCATTGTCATTCCTTTGGACTTACCAAATGTTTGTTTAAATCAAAGACACCTTGATAAGATGCCCAATCTGAAATTTCTTGACATTAGTTCAAGAGGTGTCAAAGGAAACTTTTGCAGCCTTCCTTCAATGCTAAGATGGTTTAGATGGACAAACTGTTCCTGGAAAGTTATACGTACCAATTTTTATCACAAGGGTCTAGTGCATCTTGAACTAGATGGATTCAGAATTCAACAAGCTTGGAATACTAGCCCGATAGATAAAAATAAGGTGAAATGTTGGATTTTTTCCTTTACTTATTTGATTATTATATTTTATTGATCATAAGGTATATGTTTTCTTGTTGCATGACAGCGGTTCCAAAAGTTGAAAGTTCTCGAGCTTACTTATTGTGGAAATCTATCTGTGTCTCCAAACTTTTCATGGTTTCCTTATTTGGAAGAATTGTATCTCATTCGTTGCGACAGTTTGGAAAGTTTGGATGAATCCATTGGGCAATTGAGTCAGCTCAAAATTCTTACTATTAAGCATTGTTGCCGAATGATGGAGTTGCCGAATTCCATTGGTAATCTCAAATCACTACTTCAGCTTCAGTTGTGGGATGTACGCATAAAAGAATTACCTAATTCCATCGGTAATTTGGGATGTCTAGTTCGGCTTGATTTGTCCTGGACTAGAATAGAAGAGTTACCTAATTCCATTGGTAATATAGAATCTCTACTTAAGCTTCACTTGTCTGGTACGAGAATAAAAGATTTACCTAATTCCATCGGTAATCTGACATCTCTAGTTGAGCTTGACTTGTCCAACACAGGAATAGAACAGTGTCCTAATTTCATTGGTAATCTGGAATCTTTAGTAGAGCTTAATTTGTCGTTTACACCAATAAAAGTGCTTCCAGACAATATTTTAAAGTTGAGTTATCTGAAAGATCTTGACCTTAGGGGGTGCTTATTACTGAAGAAGTTGCCCGAGCACATTGGTGATCTGAAAAATTTAGTTAAGCTCAGACTTAATGCTGATGATAAAGAGGAAGGATTATATCCTAAATTTAAACATGATGACGATGATAAGGGAATTGAAGAACTTCCTGACAGTGTTGGACTACTGGAGAATCTTGAGGTATTAAATACTTCAGGTTGTTGTAGAGTAGTGAAGCTACCAAGATCAATGAGAAGAATGAGGCATTTGCATACCCTTGATCTGACTAGAACCAATATTTCAAAATTGCCTAATAACTTTTCAATGCTCTCAAACTTAGAGGTGTTGAGAATGTCTGGGAGTCTGAAATCTTTTCCAGTAGATCTATCCCACTTTAACAAGTTGAGGATATTACAATTTGCACAATGCAAGATGTTGGAAAAGCTTCCGAAGGTTGACATTTCAAGGTTGAGATGTCTGAAAGTGTTAAGGCTTCTGGATTGTGAAAAGCTGAAGGAGACTCAAGGCCTTGAGCGTACAGAATCCTTGGATGATATTGAGGTCATAAAGTGTAACAACTTGACATCAGATACAAAGAGGAATATACATGGGCAGGTAGGTACTTATTATTTCAGTTTTAGTTCTCTTCATGTATCAATTATTGTACTAATGGGAAGTGGGAACTAAATATTATGCTGGGCTCCGGGATACGTGCATTTACTTAAATTTCTTTTGTTGTGCTATCTGTATTTTGTAGGGAAAGCTACTCTTACCGGCAGATTCACAGGAAGAGGATTATCGCTTCTGTGCTAATAGTAAGGGTTTAATTTTGTGCATTGTTTTTAGATTCCAGGATAACATCACGTATATTAAAGAGGGTGGGCGAGTACCCGTCTACTTTAAAATTGAAGCTACGATTGTCCAGAAAGATAAAGCAACCCATTGTGTGCATACGTTGAGATTTGAGGACATTGAGTATACAAGTAGACAAGATATCATATGCATTCACCATTTCAAAGACTTTGACTGGTTTGGGATTCCTTTGCAAGGAAAAGATTCCTTGGGGATCCAATCTTGTATTTGGACACTTGATTCAGAAGACATGTTTGATGAGGACATGTGGTCTGCAGATTTCTGGAAGTTATTGTTTGAGGACCATCAAAGACCCATTGATCCACATTGGAGTGCCCAAAGGGTAGCAGATTTCTTCAGCTGGTACAACGGACCTACCGAAGAAGAAGAAGAAGAAGAAGAAGTAGAAGGTGATTTCTTAAATTGGTTCAAAAAAGACGAAGAAGAAGAATATGTCAAGAGGCATCAGTTGTTTCTCTGGACCTTACTTAAAACACCCTATATTGTGAGATCAAATAACAGGTGTTAATGGAAGTAGTTCTCACTCAAACATCAGACGATGAGGCGCAGATAAGATGCCACAGGAAAAATTGTTGGTGGCGACGGAGAGACTACAGTACTTGACCTTAATTAGTGGCTGTTACTCGTTGATGTCGACAACATTATCATCTCTTAGAATTGATTTGTTTTTCAAGTACATTAATGCTGTTGTAGTCTCTTTTTATTAATTTATTCCTCGAGATGTTGTGATTCCTTTTCCATTCAATCTAAAGAGGATCGGTGTTGCATTTGAGGCAAAATCAAGAGGTGAATCAGATCAGCAAAATTGAGAGAGAGAGAGAGAGAGAGGGGGGAGTGATGATTCCTTAAGATATGTTGTTTAATCATGTAACTAGATAACGGAAATCCGCATGTTTTATATCCATTTAGATGTAGAGATGATAATTCCTGTCTTCCGATCGAATACTTGTCGCATTAAATATCTTGTTGATCTTTATTTCTTGCTTTTTAATCGAATAAATCTTAGATAATGTAACATTTTTTTGTAAATTGATCTTCTAATGATATAAATGTACGAGGAGAGAAGGGTAAGAAGACGAAATACCAAATAGAGTGAAAAAAAAAATTGTATACTCATTTTCTCTACGATGCAAATTAATGCTTTGAAATAATACTTAAAATCTAGTTTGTGAAATGACACTTAAAATGCTAGTTTGTGCATATTTGAAATCGCATACTCATTCTCTGCATTGCAGACAGGAGACCCTACTGGGTTCACCCTCGCAGATAATGATGTTTTGAGTTGTTCTAGCTCTTTCTTCACAGTTACTGTTTTTACCGGGCAGGATCTTGAACACTGTCTTCTTATTCAAGAAGATTGCAACAAAATAATTACATGAACACAATGCAAGGAAAATCGATTACATAATAAGTAATTTCACCAGTAAGGTTACCGTGAAAGAGGAAAGAAAGCAGGAGAAATTGTAGGAAAAACTGAAGTGATTGCCTAATCTGGGGTCTTTTCATGAGCTTACAACCACAAAGAAGTTGTTTGACAATTCCCTCTAATCCAACACACAGAAAACAAGAAAATGAAGAAAGAGACATTCACTCAGAACCAAAGTGGAACAAGTGGGCAACCCTTTCATGAATTGAATTTTCTTCAGAGGCGCGTGGAAGTTGTGAAAAACTTTCCTGTGCTAGTCTACTCTGAGAGCAAGAGTTCCAGTTACACCAAAACTAAAAATTTCTTCATGTGCAGGATATGAGTCGTGAGAATATGCAGAGAAGAAAATTTAACATTGACCCGTCTCGTTTAATCTGTGGTGATGAACTAGTTGGACCCGTGGTGAAGTGAGCCTTGAATCATGGATACTTAAGCATTAATCCATTCGACGCCCACGTCTGTAAAGCATTCAGATGCAACCTATGATTAGGGGTGTAAACGGGTAGTATATCTATATCCGCATCCTATTATAATCAGACGGATTCTGATAATATCCTATCGATTTTCGGACAGATTGTGTCAGATTCGGATGATAATCAGATAGTTATTTTCTTAAATAGATTCTTCTAAATGGGCATGAATATAGATTGAATACAAGTTTTTGACTACCTGTTTACATCTTTACATTTTTATTTGTGAGGGCTAAGTTTGAAATTTAAGAATTTAACAATTTTGGCAGTTATTTTAATAAAAAATATAGAAAAATAATCACATATCATATGTAAAATTTATAAAAATAAGAATAATAAATCTAAATAAGTAACTTAATCGGATAATTTTATCGGACGGATAATAATCAGTAAGAAAGGGGTATACCATATCTACATTCTATTAATAATCGGACGGATTCGGATACTCCTAAACAGATGCGGATGCGAATTCGGAAGCGGGTTTCGGTTATTCATTTACACCCCTACCTATGATGTAAAGATGAGTTTCGGGCTTTATCATTAGAAACCATTTAGGACCTCCCATTCATGCCGTTTCTGAAGCCAACTCAGTGATATCAGCATTGATGGCAGAAGCCCAAGCATTTTCCTAAACCCAATTTGTCAGTTGTTACTGGAAGTTAGAACTGAAAAGCTGAAAAATACTATGTTCCTACCACTCAACATCAGCTTGTAAAACAGTAAGATATTTTTGGTTGTTGAGATAAAAAAGCTCTTTGAACAACTTATCTTCATTGCAATCAGGTGATTCTAAATTTAGCTTCCTCTTCCTTTGCTACCTTTGCAACCTTTGCAACTAGGTCATCTTCAAATTACGATATGTTTATCAACTTTAGTGGTGAAGATATATACTTACAAAAATTTCATTGGCTTCCTTTACAAATTATGGATGATGGAAGAATCAATATTAAATTATTGGTACCTTATAACTTTGTTCATATTAGGGTAAGATAAAGAAAAGATTTCAAAACTGCATAAGAGGATCTTGGTCACAAAAATAACTCTATGTTTTCAATTTGTCTTTCTTCAATAATACTTGAGATAGACACAAAATGATTTTTTTAATCAAAAAATTACATGAGTCGTGGATATTGGTTTTAACCGTAGAGTAGTACATGTAATTTGTAAAGGAAGCCAATGAAAATAAATTCGGATAGCGGTATTCGGTAATCGAATAAATTCGGATACCGGTAATCGAATTCGGATAGCGGTATTCGGTATTCGAAAATTAGAAATTTATAATAAAAAATGTAAAAAAGTGACAATTATCAATCAATAATCGGATATTTTATCGGATCGGATTATTATCGGATATCCGATAAAGTTTCGGATTCGGATTCGGATAGCGGATTTGCTAATCGGATTCGGATTCGGATACTGGTGTATCCGGTCCGTTTACAGGCCTAGTCCTTAACAACAAAGGCATATTTGTAATTAAAATTTATTTAGCGATAATAGATGTAATTAATTGAGGATCTATATATAATTTAATCATTATATAATCCATTAATCTGGGATTTGGCTTTGACGGCATAGGCTAAAAAATCTAGTTCTCTTTCCAAATAAAACTCAAAACTAGAGCACTGATTCAACTAAAACCTCTGACTTATTATTAAGTTTTAACCGTAGAGTAGTACATTCCATTATTAGATTACCAATTAATAAAAGAGAATACTTTATCAAAGTGATGGAACATAACCATGTGATTCACGACGGAGGATTCTTTTGTAGCCTTTCACATGGGCAATGAATCACATGGCAAACACTCAACTGTCTTTGCAAGTTGGAGAAGATATGTACACCTGTAAAAGGACCGGATTCGGCTAGGATACACCAATATCCGAATCCGATTAGCAAATCCGCTATCCGAATCCGAATCAGGCAAAATTTAGAGAATGCATCCGAATTCGAATCTGAAACTTTATCGGATATCCGAAAATAATCCGATCCGATAAAATATCCGATTATTGATTGATAATTGTCACTTTTTTACATTTTTTATTATAAATTTCTGATTTCCGATTACCAAATACCGCTATCCAAATCCGATTACCAGTTTCCGGATCCGATTATCATCTATTTTTAAAGAAAAAATGTTAAATACTTTACTCTATCCGGATAAAATTTTATCCGAATATTATCCGATCTGATAAGCAATTATCCGAATCCGAATCCGAATCCGAATCCGAATCCGGTTGCTTAGCGGACAGATACAGATATTTTCCGGTAAGAAAAATTTTGGATACGGATACCCTTAAACGAATACGAATGCGAATTCGGAGGCGGATTTCGACTATCCATTTACAGGTCTAAAGATATGATGATGCTGATAACACATTGGGCATTGGGCAATGAGTTGAAAGTTTTTTACGCTTAAACATTTCATAAAGAACATTAGACGTCATAGTCAATTGTGGGGTGATGGTTCCTAGAAGTTTTAATTACTACATCATCCCACAATAAATCAAAATGTCAATAGATTTTTCCAATAAATTATTTATTTAGAGGGTAAGAATATTTTCTCTAGTTGTGGAGGTACTATTATATCTTTTTAATTTAAAAAATAAGTTTCTTAAACCAAGAAAAGGATACCTATGTAAATCACGTTAATCCTTTGTACAAGGGGGAAAAGTTCTTGTTAACCAAACTAAGTAAACTTATAGCAATAATTATTTGTTCAGCAAGTTGATATTATTTTCATTTGTTTGGTTCCTTTAATTAAAGGATATAGCTGATAGTATACATTATTAGAGGGTATTTTTATATTTGAAAAAATAATTTATTGATAAGGGACGAACTTGGTATTTTGATTTGTTTTACAATACATTAATATTAGAAAGTAATTAAGAAGCAATTTTAATTACAATAATAATAATAATTTGAGTTTCTTACATGAGCGCCTCTATTTTTATGGAAACACCACGATTGAGATTTTTTGCCCCTAACCTAATCATGCATGCATGTCTCCACACTCACATGAATGTGGTGTCGACATTGTGTAAGGTCTACTCAAGTAGACAATTGGGGCCTGAACACCACAATCCATTTGAAACCAAAGCCTTGCAACTCCCTCCCCCCCCCCCCCCAAAAAAAAAAAAAAAAAAAACTTCACATCATCACTAATTTATTAACCTTCAAATATGATTTTACATTTTCACAAATGTTTAATAAATTCATTTTAGAGTCATATATAAAATTTCTAATATACCCCCACATTATTCACCCTTTTTTTCTCTCTCTCTTTTTCTTCTTTAAAATCTCACTTACAAGAGATGGATGAAGAAACATCTTCAATTTACAAATTAAGAAAATGAAAGGTTGAAAAACAGTGGCAACATTTGGTTGATTGTTGCATTCTTCAATTTCCAAATTAAGAAAATGAAAGGTTGAAAAACAGTGGCAACATTTGGTTGATTGTTGCATTTGTTTTGGCTGTGATGCATTGGGCGACTAAGGCCACACAACCTAGATACATTGTCACTGACCCTTCTAATGCCTCAAAGCTAGGAACACCTTCTTGTGGTTCTCGTCTCTATTGCAAGATTGCATTGTTGTCATTATACCATATTGAGGGTAATATAAATATTTTACTCAGCACGCACCTAATCGACTTTAGACTAATTACATAAAACATGTTATTGGTTATTACCAAGAAAAATAATCATAGACGAAACACGTTGAAGGAATCGAGGTCGTATTGATTGAAAAGAACGTTAATTGTTGGGGGTACGAAAGTTCGGTGGAATTTACTGATTTTTTATTGATGTTTTCGGTGATAATTTGGTCATTATTAATTTAAGAGCAAATTGCACTGGCACTCCAAAATGGAGGCCTTAAAGTACTGACACCTCACTTTATGTTTAAAAAGCATAGAGATCCCAAAATTGGATTTTCATTGGATATATTTGTCTAATTTATTACTGAAAACCTTTCAGACACTATTTATTATAGCGACATTTTTGAAAATAAACAATAATTTAACTATTTTCAGTGATAAATTTGACAAATATATCCAATAAAAATTCAATTTTGGGGTCTTTGTGCTTTTTTAACATAAAGTGCCGGTGCTTTTAGGTCTTCATTCTGGGGTGCAAGTGCAAGTGCAATTTGCTCTTAATTTAATTCATGAAATGGTGAGGTACTGGATCAAGTCAGTCAGTTGGTCAAAAATTGCAGGCCTTATTAATAATTTAATTGATGAAATGGTGAAGTCAAGTCATCTAATCGGACATAAAATGCTTGGGACCCATTCTAAACAACCATCACTTTTTTCAGCCGATTGAAACGTTAGCCAAGTTTAGTATCTCTTTGCTTCTTCTTCTTTTAAAGCTGCAAGTCTCGAATACTTGCATAACCTCTGGCTTTAATCGATTCTCACCACCGTTTTCCAGGTTTGTTCCCTTTTTCATCTTCCCATTCCTTCTGTGAATTTAGCCAAGGTTGCCAAAGGGAGGATTTCTTTGTTCCTTCCTACCCACATCTGCAAAACATCATTTCTATGATATCTTCAGCGAACAGAGAGTGATCACACAACAACCTCAACGGTGCATCCAAGCACGGATGCCATAGCAAATATCTCTGCAAACATCAGAGTGATGAGTGATCTCAGATTCTCAGGTTCCATGAATTTTTGGCAATTTTTGCTTGTATTTTGCCATTTCATCGAAGATATTTAGCATAAATTGTTTTCGCAGCATTTCTATTTCGCTACTCACCAAACCGCATGATATTTGGCGAATTTCACCCGAAAATTGCCAAAAGGTAGTACTATCTACGCCTCCTTTGTAGGTAAGGTGATATAGTGATATAGTGAGTAGATTCTTGAGAGGAGAACTCTATAGTGTTAACATCTTCGTTCTGAATCAACAAATACTTCATGGCTTCTTCTTCTTCTTCTACTACCACTAGATCTTCTACTTACGAAGTCTTCCTTAGCTTTAGGGGTGAACTTCGTAATACATTTATTAGTTTTCTTCACAAAGGTTTGAAAGAGAAAGGAGTCAATGTCTTCCTCGATAGTATAGATTTACGGACCGGAGAACGCATTGACGAAAAGCTACTTGCAGCAATCCAAGGGTCCAAAATCTCAATTCCTGTCTTCTCTGAACATTATGCGGACAGTAGATGGTGCTTGATGGAGCTTGTTGAGATTGTTAAATGCCATAAATCCAATGGTCAACTGGTCTTGCCTATATTTTTCTATGTTGACCCATCAGATGTCCGCCATCAAAAGAAAGGATGTTTTGCTGAAGCATTTCAGGAACATGAGAAGAAATTTGAGTCTCATATCATAGAAGGTTGGAGGGATGCTTTGAAAGAGGTAGGGAATTTGACAGGAGAAGTTATTAATGATACCAAGTAAGTCTTCTACATATTATCATATACCTGAACGTTAGACACACATTACATGTTTATTGGATCGCTTTTCCACATATTTGATGCAGTATCTATTACTGACCATGCAATATTAGATGCTTCCTTTGAATCTAAAGTGATTTATAATTTTTCAAGAATTAAAATCATTTTCGATTTGTCATTCGATCAAGTTGTCTATATATTGTTTCAAGCCCATGATTTGGTTGATTGGGTATAGACTTTTTTATTCCCTCCTATATATGATGAAATCTCTCGGTAATTGAGGTTCTAAGCTATTATCACTCCTAGGATATTAATATTTATGTGAGCAAGGATGGATATTTATGTTATAGAATTATCTGAGTTTATCGTATTGCTTATTCACTTTTACTGCTTTACACTTCATTGAAAACTTTAAATTTCTTTGACCCCAAAATGTGTAAATTTATTAGTTCTCTTTTATTGTTATCATGGTTTTGCTTTTGATATATACATATATTAAATTTGCAGGAATCAAGCAGATATAGTTGATTTGATTGTCAAGAGGGTCCTGTGTGAATTGATCAGTAACACCCACTTGGTTGTATGTAAACACCCCATAGGAATAGATTCCCATGTGGACAAACTGGTATCTTTATTAGACTTCTATTCTAACAATGTTCAGTTTGTTGGAATTTGGGGTGTTGGTGGTATTGGAAAGACAACTATTGCCAAGGCCGTGTACAACAATCACATCATTTCAACATTCAACAAGCATAGCTTTATTTCAGATATCAAAGAACAAGCAACAAAAAATGGTCTAGTGTCTTTGCAGCGGCAACTTCTTAAAGATATCCTCCAACTAGACATCGACATTTCAAGTTGTGATAGAGGAAAGCGGCTGATAGAAGAAAGACTTTGTAACCAAAAAGTTCTTATAGTTCTTGATGATGTAGATAGTCAAGTACAAATAGATGCTTTGGTTGGTAACACCAATTGGTTTGGTAAAGGAAGCAGAATTATAATAACAAGCAGAGATTGGGAGATCTTGAGTAAGGCTAAAGTTAATGAAGATAAAATATACAAGCCACAAGAGTTAAATCATAACCAATCTCTTCAGCTCTTTAGCTTGCATGCTTTTACAAGTGAGCTACCTCCGGATAATTTTCTGCAACTTTCAAATGATGTGGTAAGCTATTCAGGAGGATTACCTCTAACTCTAGAGGTGTTGGGGTCTTTGCTATCAAACACAAAAAGCATTGAAGAATGGAAAAGTACGTTACGAGATTTGAAAGAAATTCCTCCAAAAGATGTTCTGCAAAGGTTGAGGATAAGCTATGATAAGCTAGATGATTCTCAGAAAGAAATTTTTCTCGATGTTGCATGTCATTTTATTGGATGGGAAAAAGGAGAAGTAACTTCCATATGGGAAGCGTGTGGCTATCATGCAGTAAGTTGTGCAATACGTATATTAACTAAACGGTCCCTCATTAAATTTGAAGATAAATATGGCGATGGAACATTTGAGGTCTTGAAGATGCATGATCATATTCGAGATATGGGAAGAGATATTGTCCGAGAAGAAAATCGTAGGGATCCAAGTAAGCGCAGTAGGTTGTGGTCTCGTGATGATATCTTACAAATATTAGACGATTACAAGGTAACATTGAAGAATTTATTTTTTGTTTTTGTTGTTGTTATGTGTGTGTCTATTTCTACTCATGCCAAGTGTAACACAACATTTTTAAAATTCACACTTAGGACATTGATTTGACCCACTCCACGACATTGATTTGACCCACTCCACTATTATCCACTAATTTCTATTTTCTTGGATTATTTACATATCTGATTCCCAAAAAAAACAAAGCTTTCACCTTTTTTTCTACTATAATATTTTAAAATACTTGAATTATCTTTATATATATTTTTTAAACCAGTCAGTTTATCTCTTTCGAGTTGAGCCGATTCATATTATCTGATTTAAATTTATTATCTCAAAAGAGATAATATATATAAAGATAAACTCGTAAGAGATAAACTGATATATATATATATATACTTTCGCTATCGGTAATTCAGTGAAAGCATCCAGTTATCTTGGTAGGAATCTGATATCCTTATTTCCGTCTCAGCAAATGATTTTTTTTCCGTCAACTCGTTATCCCCCTCTTTGTTTGGTTCTCCTGGCGTGAGCGCGTCTGTCGTCCTCCTCATTATAGTCCTCCTAGAATCAATAGCATTTCGTTGGAATACATCCTGTCTTTTCACCTGTGTAATCCCGTATAGTTGCAGCTGTTTAGTTATTAAGCAATTCTTTAGTGGCCGCACCGAAAAAGCATATATATATATATATAAAGATAATTCAGGTATTTTAAAATATCGAGCCAGAAAAAAAAAGGTGAAAGCTTTGTTTTTTCTAAAGAAAACGGCTGATAGAAGAAAGACTTTGTAACCAAAAAGTTCTTATAATTCTTGATGATGTAGATAGTCAATAACATATAGATGCTTTGGTTGGTAAAACAAATTGGCTTGATAAAGGAAGCAGAATTATAATAACAAGCAGAGACTGTGAAATCTTGAATAAGGCTAAAGTTAATGAAGATAAAATATACAGGCTTCAAGAGTTAAATCATAACCAATCTCTTCAACTCTTTAGCTTGCATGCCTTTACAAGTGAGATACCTCTAGGCAATTTTCTACAACTTTTAAATGATGCGGTAAGCTATTCAGGAGGATTACCTCTAACTCTAGAGGCGTTGGGGTCTTTGCTATCAGACACAAGAAACATAGAAGAGTGGGAAACTACGTTACAAAGTTTGAAAGAAATTCCTCTAGAAAAAGTCCAGCAAAGGTTGAGGATAAGCTATGATAAACTAGACTATTCTCAGAAAGAAAATTTTCTTAATGTTGCATGCTATTTTATTGAAGAGAAAAAAGAAATAGTAACTTCCATATGGGAAGCATGTGGCTATCATGCAAAGTTGTGCAAATATTAGAGAATAACAAGGTAAGACTGAAATTTTTGTTTTTTTTTTTTTTTTGGTTAATGTTTGTGTGTGTTTCTGCTCATGCTAAGTGTAATACAACATTTTTAAAATTCACATTTGGAGACAATGCAGAGCTGTTCTAGTGGTTGAAACAAAAACCCCTTAGTAAAGAGGTCGTGTGTTCAACTCTCGTTGAGGCATATTAATATCCCCATCCACCGTCTTAATAAAGCCCCTTTGTACCCAAAGAAAAAAAATTCACATTTGGAAATTGATTTGACCCACTTCACTATTATCTACTAATTCTATTTTCTTAGATTATTTATCTATTGTACAGAATTAACATGTTAAAGGCATGATCCTTCCTTATGCATCTTTATAACTCCTGCCAATTATTTATTTATTTTTTGGTATCCATAGATTTCTATTAAATTGGATTTATTTTCTATTATAGGGAACTGACATGACACAAGGCATGGTCCTTCCTTTGAACTTACCAAATGTTTGTTTAGATCAAAGACACCTTGATATGATGCCCAATCTGAAATTTATTGACATTGGTGTCGAAGGGAACTTTTGCAGACTTCCTTCAATGCTAAGATGGTTTAGATGGAGAAAGTGTCCCTGGAAAGTTATACCTACCAATTTTTATCACAAGGGTCTAGTGCATCTTGAACTAGTGGGATTCAAGATTCAACAAGCCTGGAATACTAGCCCAGTAGATAAAAATAAGGTGAAACACTGGACTTTTTCCTTTTCTTATTTGATTATTATGTTTTATTGATCATAAGGTATATGTTTTCTTTTTACATGACAGCGGTTCCAAAAGTTGAAAGTTCTCAAGCTTGATTATTGTCTGACATTATCTGTGTCTCCAAACTTTTCATGGTTTCCTTATTTGGAAGAATTGCATTTCCATTTTTGCGAGAGTTTGGAAAGTTTGGATGAATCCATCGGGCAATTGAGTCACCTCAAAGTTCTTATTCTTTACTGTTGTTACCCAGTGATGGAGTTGCCGAATTCTATTGGTAATCTCAAATCACTACTTCAGCTTCAGTTGTATGGCACAGGGACAGAACAATTACCTAATTCCATTGGTAATCTGGAATCTCTACTTAGGCTTTCCTTGTCCAATACGGAAATAAAGGATTTACCTAATTCCATGGGTAATCTGACGTCTCTAGTTGAGCTTGACTTGTCCGAGACAGGAATAGAAGAGTGTCCTAATTTCATTGGTAATCTGAAATCTTTAGTAGAGCTTAACTTGTCGTTGACACCAATAAAAGTGCTTCCAGACAATATTCTAAAGCTGAGTTACCTGAAAGATCTTGACCTTAGGGGGTGCTTATTATTGAAGAAGTTGCCTGAGCACATTGGTGATCTAAAAAATTTAGTTAAGCTCAGACTTAATGCTAATGATAAAGGGAAAGGATTATATCCTCAATTTAAACATGATGATGATGATAAGGAAATTGAAGAACTTCCGGACAGTGTTGGACTACTGGAGAATCTTGAGGTATTAAATATTTCAGGTTGTTGTAGAGTAGTGAAGCTACCAAGATCAATGAGGAGAATGGGGCGTTTGCATGCCCTAAATCTCACTGGAACAAATATTTCAAAATTGCCTGATGATTTCTCAATGCTCTCAAACTTAGAGGAGTTGAGAATGTCTTGGAGTCTGAAATCTTTGCCACTAGATTTGTCCCACTTTAACAAGTTGAGGAAATTAGTGTTTGCAAGATGCAAGCTGTTGGAAGAGCTCCCAGAGGTTGACATCTCAAGGCTGAGATGTCTGAAGGTGTTAAAGCTTTTGGATTGTGAAAAGCTGAAGGAGACTAGAGGCCTTGAGGGGACAGAATCCTTGTATTGTATTAAGGTAAAAAATTGTTACAACCTGACAGCAGATACAAAGAGGAATATACATGGGCAGGTAGGTACTTGTTATTATTTCAGTCTTAGTCTTCTTCACGTATCAATTATTCTACTAATGGGAAGTGGGAATTTAGTATTGTGCTGGGCTCCAGGGTTCTTGCATTTACTTAAATTTCTTTTGCTGTCCAATCTCTGTTTTGTAGGGAACGCTACTCGTAACGGAACATTCACAGGTAGAGGATTATCGCTTGTGTGCTAATAGTAAGGGTTTAATTTTGGGCCTTGTTTTTAGATTCAAGGAGGATGACATAATGCAAATTGAAGAGGGTCAGCGAGTACCCATCTACTTCAAAATTGAAGCTACGATCCTCCAGAAAGATAAAGCAACCCAGTGTGTGCATAGGCTGGGATTTGAGGATGTTGAGTATACAAGTAGACCGGATACCATCTGCATTCACCATTTCAAAGGCTTTGACTGGTTTGGGATTCCTTTGCAGGGAAAAGATTCCATCGTCATCCAATCTTGTTTTTTGAAACCTAAAGAAGGCATACGGTTGGAATGTTTCTTGAAGTTATTGTTTGAGGACAAGGAACTTGACCATCAAAAGCCTATTGATCCACACTGGAGTGCCCAAAGGGTAGCAGATTTCTTCACCTGGTACAATGGACCTACCGAAGATGAAGAAGAAGAAGATGTCAAGGCGGAGTAAGAGGGCTCATCTCCATGGCAACGATGATGATGATGATGAAGCATCAGTTATTTCTCTGGACCTAGGAAAAATTGTTGATGGCTATGGAGAGACTACCAGTACTTCTTGACCTTAATTAGTGGCTGTTACTTGTTATCATATCTTAGAATTGATTTGTTTTCCAAGTACATTAATGTTGTTGTAGTCTCTTTTTATTAAGTTATTCCTCGAGATGTTGTGATTCCTTTTCCATTCAATCTAAAGAGGATCGGTTATGCATTATTGTGAGGCAAAAATCAACAGGTACCTGAATCAGACCAGCAAGATTGCGAGAGAGTGAGGGGGAGCGATGATTCCTCAAGATATGTTGTTTAATCATGTATTTAACTAGATAACTGAAATCTGCATGTTTGTATATCCATTTAGATGAAGATACGATAATTCCTCTGTTCCGATCGATTACTTGTCGCATTAAATTATCTTGTTGGTCTTTATTTTCTTGTTTTTTAATCAAATAAATCTAAGATAATGAAACATTTTTTTAGATCAATCTTCTACTGATATAAATGTGCGAGGAGAGAAGGGTAAGAAGACCAAATACCAAATAGAGTGAAAGGAAATTGTATAATCATTTTCTCTACGATGCAGATTAATGCTTTGAAATAATCCTTAAAATATAGTTTGTGAAATCACACTTAAATGCTAGTTTGTGCAGATCAATGCTTGAAATTGCATACTCATTCTCTGTATTGCAGACAGGAGACCCTACTGGGTTCACTTTCGCAGATAATTGATGTTTTGAGTTGCTGTAGATCTTTTTTCACAGTTCTTGTTTTTGCCAAGGCAGGATCTTGAACAGTGTCTTCTTATTCAAGAAGATTGCAACGAAATAGTTACATGAACACTATGCAAGGAAAATTGATTACATAATAAGTAATTTCAGGATTAAGGTTGCGCGAAAGAGGAAAGAAAGTAAGAGAAATTGTAGGAAATACTAAAGTGATTGCCTGATATGGAGAGTTTATGATCAGACCGGGTTCATACCTGGTCCGACCCTCGACCCCGGTCGAGACGGAGAAAACCGAATCGCTCCCGAGCGAACCGGATCCAGAAGATGACTTGCTGAAGAAGAAAGATTATTCGGCTGCAAGCGTGCCCTAATCTTACTTATGGATTAGGGTAATCACCCTGATGACAGCAGACTCAAACTGACGGCTGCGGATAATCATCATCAAAGGGATAACTATCGCATAACCTAACGGTTATCTCAGGAGTCCTCTACTAGCCCAAACTAGTAGAAGTCTATCGTTCAACGGATCTTATTGATAAAGATCTAACGACTATCCGAAGAAGGCTCGAGTGCATCCAACGAAGGAGATTCGAAGGTACACTCTATATAAACCTCACTACTATACAAGGTGAGGGAGGGATCAATCGATCAAGAAGAATACTATCTGAGCCTTTTGTGATTAAGTTCATCAACTGACTTAGCCTTCGGAGGTGGACTCCCGACCCCAGCGGTCGGGCCACATCTGACGCTTTCGTTTTTGCAGGACATCACGTGGAGATCCAAGGGCTGAGCAGATTTTGGACGCATCATTGCCTAATCTGGGGTCTTTTCTTTTCATAAGCTTGACTTGCTTATATCCACAAAGAAGTTGTGTGACAATTCCCTCTAATCAAACGACGCAGAAAACAAGAAAACGAAGAAAGAGAGACATACACTCAGAACCAAAGTGGAACAAGTGGGCAACCCTTTCATGAGCTGAATTTTCTTTAGAGGTGTGCGGAAGTTGCGAAAAACTTTCCTCTGTGACTGTTAGTCAACTCTGAGAGCAAGATTTCCAGTGACACCAAAACTCAAAAATTCTTCATGTGGAGGACATTATCAGATTTACCTACATATGATATGAGCCGAGAGAAAATGCAGAGAAGAAAATTTAACACTGACCCGTCTTGCTGTTCCTTAGAGACCATATATGAGCTCCCATTCTTGCTGTTTTTGAAGCCAACTCAGCGATATCAGCATTGATGGCAGAAGCCTAAGCATTTACCTAAACCCAGTTTGTCAGTTGTCACTGGAAGTTAGAGCTGAAAAATACTAGGTTCCTACCACTCAACGTCAACTTGTAAAACAGTAAAGATACATTTGGTTGTTGAGATAAAAAAGCTCTTTCAACAACTTATCTTCGTTGTGATCGTCGCAACTCTAAATTCAGCTTCTTCTTCGAATGCTACCTTCGCAACTAGGTCATCTTCAAACTACGATGTGTTTATCAACTTTAGGGGTGAAGATATATACTCAAAAAAAATTCATTGAATTCCTTTACAAATTATGGATGATGGAAGCATCAATGCCTTAATGGTGAAAAACTATGGATAGGAGAGACAATTGGCCTAGCCCTCCAAGAAGCAATCAAGGGTTCTCTATCTTTTCTAAAGGTTATGTGGATAGCAACTGGTGCCTGCAAGAACTTGTTTAGATTGTTCAATGCCACAGAACCAACAATTAAATAATCCTAACCATGTTCTTCTTCATTGATCCATCAGATATTCAGTATCAGACTGGAACTTTTGAGAATGCATTCCTAGAACACTAGAAGAAGTTTGAGCCCCAGAAAGTAAAGAGCTGGAGAGAAGCTTTGAGAATGGTAGAAAATTTGAAAGGAAAAGTCCTCGACTACCCTAAGTAAGTCTCCATCCCACAAACTTCTTCATAATTAAAGTAATCCATTTATGTAGCCCCTTACATTTCCCTTGGTTACGGTTAAAATTGTACTGATTTGCATTTAGAAGAATTCATTCAATTTGTTTGTTATTTTCTTTACTGAGATACTTGCATCCCTTGGTTGTCCTTGTAATTTAATTTCTATATGAAACTAGTACAATACACATGCTAATGCATGTAGTTTCTTGATGTTTGTTTCCTAGTTTACTTTTAAGTATTTTCTTTGAGAAAATAGATATTTTTCTTTTTTAAGATAACTCTCTTTCTCTCTCTTTCTCCGATTTAAACATTTTCTTCGTTCACTACCACAAAATGGAAGATCATCCGAGTTACATAACCTTAATAACTAGGGTTCAAAAATAAGATAATCAATCCTCTCAAGAAGAAGAAGGTCTTCCTAGTCAAGAAGTTAGCACAGATATTATTCTACCTTGAAGTAAAAGGAATACAACAAGATGAAGACTTCTTCCCCTGTCAACTTTCTTTAGAATTTTATTTAAAGAGATGAAGATGTAGCTGTCATTATGTCTCTCTTAAGATTTATGAAGGGGTATGTTTCTAAGTTAATGTGTCCAAACATTGAGATTTTGCATGAACGGGGTTACTCGGTTCCATTATTTTCGAGCTAATATTACACTGACCCTTGTTATTAACTTAGAACATAAATCGAACAAACTGTTATTTGACTCAAAACAAAAATATATTATCAGGACCCATATGAACAAATTGGAATGAACAATTCTTCAAATTATTATGAATTCAGAACTTACTATACAAAAGTTTGGAGAAGAAAAGTGAAACGGGAATTCCATCACTTATATCTATATAAATGGCATTTTGTGGTTTAAAGAAATATTTAATTGGAAATGTACCATTTAACTGGTGAGTTAATGGAAGGGAGGGAATTGTAACTCGTACCAAGCAAGAAGGTGCGTAATTGTCATTATCCAACTACGAGGTGTTCTTAATGTTATTCTATCAACAAAGGAGGAGGTATTTGTCATTCACCCAATCTGAATGAGTTCATTTTAGTGATAGCCAAAGAGGGTTTTTTTTTATTTTTTATTTTTTATTTTTTATTTTTTATTTTTTATTTTTTTCTTCTTCCTTAAAAATTCAAGAAACACTATATATAAAATGAGAAAATATATATACCCGCGATACGCATGTAAACACATTTATACCCCCATAAGTTTATTTATTTATTTTTTTAACTGAGATTTGCTAGAGCCAACTTTTTCCCACATCTTAATTACATCTTCAACGAATAGTTATGATATATAATTTAAATATAAAATAAGGCTTTACTCCTGTCTCCTAAAATTTATTACATTACGAATGTCTCACCTAATACCATTAGTTTTGAATGTCAATTAAATTTAATAGCCGATTTTCTTTATTATGTCTATATAGAATTTAGTTATCATTTTTTGACGTTTTTTGAAGACTTTGTTTTTTCCTTTAATTTATGGAAGGTATTAACCAGCTTCACATCTAAAGGGTATTCCGCATAGGGGTGCAAGTTTGGCCCTAGCGGCCCTGACCCGCCCTAAGCCCGCCCTGAGCCCGAATAGGGCTTGGGCTAAAGATTTTGGCCCTAAGGGCGGGTTAGGGCCAAAATATTCTGGCCCTGAACTAGGGGCAAGGGCGGGCCTGGGATTACTCTCTGGCCCGCCTAGCCCATCCCAACCTGTCCCTGATCTTGGCCCTGATCTTGGCCTTGATCTTGGCCCTGATTTTGGTCCTCATTTTGAACCTGATCTTGTCCCTAATTCTGGCCCTGATTTTAACCCTGATCTTGACCCTGGTCCTGGCCCTGATATTGGTTCTAATATTAGCCTTGATCTAGGCCCATGATATTGGCCTTAATTTGAGTCTGGACCCTCCACCCATATGGAGAGGAATTAATTATAATCCACATGGGTGAATATTTGACATGTGTCAAATTTTAAAAACATGATCATGTTTTGTAAAAAAGTAATAAAAATAAATTATATCTTTATTACCAATGTATTAAGCATCCACCTGATTTTGGCCCGATCCTGACCATAATTTTGGCTCTAGTCTTAATGTTAATTTGACCCTGATCATGTATTAGATTTTTACCCTAATCTTCACATCAACATTGATATAATTATAAGTCTCGACTTTAACCTTCAGTCATTTTGATCATATTAGACTATGAGTTCACTTTTATATCATTTTTAAGATACTTTTTATTTTTCGAACCAAGTCATTTTTAGTTCCAAAAAATCATTGATTTTTTTTTATTAAGGCGAGATAATATATTATAAATAATAAAAGCTAGTATATAGATATTAATATCTAACAAATCTACACCCCAACTTCTCATCATAAATATTGACATCTTTCTTTTGCCTCCAATGTGATATTTCAGGAAAAACAAAAAAAAACATAAACTCATTAAGGACAGATAGCTATGTTTGTAACTAAAATATAATTTTCTTTGACTACGAAAAAAATATCAATACTAAATTATCATTAACAAAGTTTTAAATATGATTATTTTTTTGTTGAATATGGATATTAATGGGAGGAGTTTTCAATTTCCATCACCAAAGTAATGGGAGAGGTTTTCAATTTCCATCATCAAAGTAATGAGAGACTTTCAGAGATCAATATAGAATTATGGATTATGAATTTATTTATGTTTAAAACAAGACTATTTATTTATGTTTAAAACAAGACTATCAACTTATTGACTATTTTTTCATTTTGTATGAGCTTGAATCATTTTATATTTCTATGTTATTTTTAATTTACTTATGATAATTTTACTTTTAGTATTATTATTGTTTTTTTATGAATTTAAATTTGATATTTTAGGTTCAAGAATAGGACCAATTAAGGCTAGGGCCAAGATAGGGTCAATCAGGGCCAGAGACAAGGCTAATCAGGGTCGAGGTCAATTAGGGCTAGGGATAGGGACAATCAGGGCTAATCAGGGCCAATCAGGGCTAGGGACAGGGCCAATCAGGGTTAGGGATAGGGCTAATTAGGGTCAATCAAGGACATGGCCAATCAGGGCTAGGGACAGGGGCCAACTCATCCCACCCGGCCCAATTAGGGCCAATTAGGGCTGGAATGGGCTTGGCTTGGCCCTGTAGGGCTTAGAGCCAGGGACAATAATTATTGGTCCTGAACTAGGGTCAGGGCGGGAATAGGCTCAGATTAAAACATATAGGGCTGAGCTTGGGATTGCAAAAGCTCGGCCCAGTTGCAGCCCTAATTCCTCAAAATTACCTACCATTCCTTTGTGTTTCTCAGATTTTTTTTTCTTTCTAAATTTTACTTTTTTCCAAACTACCCTTAGGTGAGAGTATGTTTTAGTTTAAATCTTGAATTCCCCTCAATTATCCTAGTATTTAAAATGTAAATTATCCTAATTAATATTATTATTTTTTAAATGTTAAAATACCTTCAATTATGTTAGTACTTAAAATCCTAAATTACCGTCAATTAATTTTACTCTTAAAATCCAAAAGTATCACTATGTTTTTTAATTTAGACGTCTTTCTTTCATTAAGAAGATAAAAAGAATAAAATAATAAATAAATAAAATAAAATAAAATTTGAACTAAAATATATTTTTCAGTTAAGCGTAATTTAAGATTTTATAGAAATATTATGATAAAAATAAAACTAAAGTGAAAAAAAAATTAATAGAAAAGAGGTATCTGATACATTAGTTAGTTAAATTGTAATGTAAATCATACCATCCAACTAATTGGGAGTCGAAGTGCCATTTGTCTCAAGTAAAACTGAACCTTTCTGATTTGTTTTTTATTTTTTTCTATAATGATACTTAATAAATTTTTGTTAGATCATTAACAATATGCAAAATGGCCTTTGTTTTTAGAGCAAATTGCACGGGCACCCCAAAATGAAGGTCTAAAAGCATTGACACCCCACTTTATGTTTGAAAAACACATAGGTCCTATTCTGTTAGAATGGTTAATTGTACAAGTGTAAAGACTAGGATACCCTTATGTATGATGGAGAAAAGACATCAACTACCCTCCTCTATGAGAGTTATTCTCCATTGGCATCTGTGATCTCTTCGAAACTGAGAGGTAGCTAGTATTAGCGGAAGAAACGACCTTATGCTTCGTTCGCATCTGTGGTCTCTTCTTCCACGAACTTTTTTTGTTTTCTTCATTAATTAGCTCCCTATGTTCCTCTCTTTTCCATCCATTCCCCGACTTACTTTGATTTCGACACTCTCTTCTTTTATATCTTCTTCGATTTCATTCTAAAAGACCCAGTGGAGATTCAGCCATGGCAAGATAGAAAGCGATCGATTTTGAAGATTACTTGTCGATTATGGTTGAAAATTTGGGCGAGGGATTGATTGCAAAGCTCGTAATGGGTTTCGATTCTTGATGGATGCTTTGAGAAGAGAGTCATTACATTTGAGAACTTAAAGAGGAAACTCCCCCTGTTAGGCTTCCCACCTTGGTCTCGACTTTCCTTGGGGCTCCTTATTGAATCCGTTTTATGGTTTTGTTAAACCGTTGTATTGTAGTTCTGAGATAATTCCAATCCACGGTGATCTAATCTACTCCAATCTATTACTTTTCAATGTATTTGAGTAATTTCAACAAACACAAGGGAGGCAAGATGGTTCTGCTACTCTTCAATGTGTTTAATAAAATGCCCCAACCAAAAACCAGGACAAATTGGTCTCTCCAAATCTTATCCTGAAGCTTGGGAAGGCTGGCAGCTTACTAAGTAGACAAGCCATTGTCCAGTCTTGTTCTTACAGAAAGCTGTGCCATCGACTTGTCATGGGTATTGCTAAAAACCGATCCTTCTCCTCTACTTGTTCTACGAGTCCTAATACTAATTTCTCTGTGTTGATGTATCGACAACCAAATGCAGGATTAACCGCTCATTTTTCCAAGGTCCTTCGCAGATTTCCTAAAGCTAGCTCAGGACGAAGGTCAACACTTCACCCTTCTATCCGGCCGGTGAAGGGTATTTACGTTGTGTTTTGTGTTTTGTGTTTTTTGTTTTTTTTCCTCAAATTTTGATATGGGTATTTTTGGAATAAAAAAAATATAAACAGTGGTTTAACAGTTTTTACTAACAGATTGGACTAAAATGTCCAATGCAAATTCAACTTTGGGGTGTTTTTGTTTTTCAAACATAAAGTGGGGTGTCAGTGCTTTTAGACCTCTATTTTGGGGTGTCCGTGCAATTTGCTCTTGTTTTTAATCAAAAGCAATAATGCGAGTGATCGATGAAATTAGTCAAAAAAGTAATAATGGGAGCTTAAGGGGGCGTTTGGTTCCGCAATTCTCTGGAATCAGATTCCAGGGAATCATGACTCCAATAAAATAAATCGTTTGGTTCACACATTGAGTCGGAATCCAGATTCTTCAAGAATCACCAAGAATCCTCAATTTATACTAAAAAACTGAATCTACTTTCCAAACAGACTCACCTAATTCAACCCCAAATATAAATATGGATAATTCCCATAAAATCACCATTATGGTGCAAAATTCAGACAGATTTACTTTCCAGAATCAGGGTAACCAAATAGTTTTTTTTTTACGAATATGATTCTACAGAACCTAATTCCATAGACTCATAATTCCCTACAGAAGCGGATTCTATGGAATTGCGGAACCAAACGCCCCCTAATGAGTCCATGTGAGAACCATATATGATTATGCGGTGATCGATGTCTCTTAATTAATTGTTTTAAAAATGTCACTAGAAACAAGAAAACTTCTCGGTTTTCAAGACTTCAACATATTTGACTACCCAATGACTGACAGATTCCATGAAAACACTGAATGTGCTATCATAGAAAAAGTAAATAATACAAATTGATTACTTCACCAGGCAAACAAACAAGATTTGGTGACTAGATATTCCAAACTTGCATATTAATTAATCAGCTGCTGGACTGGCCATGACTCAGCGCGCACCTAATCGACTTTTGACTAATTACATAAAACAGGTTATTAATTATTGCCATGAAAAATAATCGAGGTCGCATTGATTGAAAAGAAAGTCGGTCGTTGCACCTCCTTTGTATGCAAGGTGATTCAATGAGTAGATTTTTGAGAGGGGAACTCTGATAGTGTTAACATTTTCGTTCTGAATCAATAATTACTTCATGGCTGCTGCTTCTTCTTCTTCTTCCACTATCATTGGATCTTCTACTTACGAAGTTTTCCTCAGCTTTAGGGGTGAACTTCGTAATTCATTTGTTAGTTTTCTTTACAAAGATTTGAAAGAGAAAGGAGTCAATGTCTTTCACGATAGTTCAGATTTGCAAACCGGAGAACGCATTGACAAAAAGCTACTTGCAGCAATCCAGGGGTCAAAAATCTCGATCCCTGTCTTCTCTGAACATTATGCGAACAGTAGATGGTGCTTAATGGAGCTTGTTGAGATTGTTAAATGCCACAAATCCAATGGTCAATTGGTCTTGCCTATATTTTTCCACATTGACCCATCAGATGTCCGCCATCAGAAAAAGGGGAGTTTTGCAGAAGCATTTAAGGAACATGAGAAGAAATTTGAGTCCGATATCATAAAAGGTTGGAGGAATGCTTTGAAAGAGGTAGGAAATTTGACTGGAGAAGTTATTGATGATACCAAGTAAGTCTTCTACATATTATCATATACCTCAACATTAGACACACATTACATGTTTATTGGATTGTCTGTCCATATATTTGTGTGGTATCTATTACTGACCATGTAATATTAGATGTTTCCTTCGGGTCTAAAGTGATTTATGATTTTTCAAGAATTAAAACCATTTTCGACTTGTCATTCAGATCATCGATCTATATATTCCTCCTACATATGATGCAATCTCTCGGTAATTGAGGTTCTAAGCTATTTATCACTCCTAGATATTTATATTTATGTGAGCAAGGATGGATATTTATGTTATATAATTATACTGAGTTTATATATTGCTTATTTTCTTTTACTGCTTTACATTTCATTGAAAACTTTAAATTTCGTTAACCCCAAAAAGTGTAAATTTACTTGTTCTCATTTATTGTTATCATGGTTTTGCTTTTGATATATACATATATGAAATTTGCAGGAATCAAGCAGATATAGTTGATTTGATTGTCAAGAGGGTTCTGTGTGAATTGATTAGTAACACCCACTTGGTTGTATGTAAACACCCCATAGCAATAGATTCCCATGTGGATAAACTGGTATCTTTATTAGACTTTTATTCTAACGATGTCCAGTTTGTTGGAATTTGGGGGGTTGGTGGTATTGGAAAGACAACTATTGCCAAGGCTGTGTACAACAATCACATCATTTCAACATTCAACAAACATAGCTTTATTTCAGATATCAGAGAACAAGCAACAAAAAATGGTTTGGTGTCTTTGCAGCGGCAACTTCTTAAAGATATCCTCCGATTAGACATTGACATCTCAAGTTGTGATAGAGGAAAACGGCTGATAGAAGAAAGACTTTGTAACCAAAAAGTTCTTATAGTTCTTGATGATGTAGATAGTCAAGAACAGATAGATGCTTTGGTTGGTGAAACGAATTGGTTTGGTAAAGGAAGCAGAATTATAATTACAAGCAGAGATTGGGGAATCTTGAGTACGGCTAAAGTTAATGAAGATAAAATATACAAGCCTCAAGAGTTAAGTCATAACCAATCTCTTCAACTCTTTAGCTTGCATGCCTTTACAAGTGAGCTACCTCCAGACAATTTTCTGCAACTTTCAAATGATGTGGTAAGCTATTCAGGAGGATTACCTCTAACTCTAGAGGTGTTGGGGTCTTTGTTATCAGACACAAGAAGCATAAAAGATTGGGAAAGTATATTACAAAGTTTGAAAGAAACTCCTCTTGAAAAAGTCCAGCAAAGGTTGAGGATAAGCTATGATAAACTAGATTATTCTCAGAAACAAATTTTTCTTGATGTTGCATGCTATTTTATTGATGAGAAAAAAGAAAAAGCAACTTCTATATGGGAAGCGTGTGGCTATCATGCAGTAAGTTTTGCAATAAATATATTAACTAAACGATCCCTCATTAAATTTGAAGATAATTATGGGGATGCTACATTTGTGGTCTTGAAGATGCATGATCATATTCGAGATATGGGAAGAGATATTGTCCGAGAAGAAAATCGTATGGATCCAAGTAAGCGTAGTAGGTTGTGGTCTTGTGATGATATCTTACAAATATTAGAAAATAACAAGGTAAGAATGAAGAATTTGTTTTTTTTTTTTGTTTTCTATTTTTTGTGTGTGTGTGTTTCTACTCACGCCAAGTGTAACACAACATTTTTAAAATTCACACTTGGATATTGATTTGACCCACTCCACTATTATCCACTAATTTCTATTTTCCTAGATTATTTATCTATTGTACGGAATTAACATGTTAAAAGGCATGATCCTTCCTTATGCATCTTTATAACTCCTGTCAATTATTTATTTATTTACTGGTATCCACAAATTTCTATTAACTTGGATTTATTTCTATTACAGGGAACAAACATGATACAAGGCATGGTCCTTCCTTGGGGCTTATCAAATGTTTCTTTGGATCAAAGACACTTTGATATGATGCCTAATTTGAAATTTCTTGACATTTGTTTAATAAATGTCGAAATAAACTTTTGCAGCCTTCCTTCAATGCTAAAATGGTTTAGATGGAGAAGCTGTTCTTGGGAAATTATACCTACTAATTTTTGTCACAAGGGTCTAGTGCATCTTGAACTAGAGGGATTCAGGATTCAACAAGCCTGGAATACTAGCCCAGTTGATAAAAATAAGGTGAAATATTGAACTTTTTCCTTTTCTTATTTTCTTATTATGTTTTATTGATCATAAGTTATAGGTTTTCTTTTTGCATGACAGCGGTTCCAAAAATTGAAGGTTCTCAAACTTGCTTACTGTAGGAATCTATCTGTGTCTCCAAACTTTTCATGGTTCCCTTATTTGGAAGAATTGCATCTTGTGGGTTGCAACAATTTGAAAAGTTTGGATGAATCCATCGGAAAATTGAGTCAGCTCAAAGTTCTTACTATTAAGCACCTTTTGCGAATTGGGTTGCCGGATTCCCATGGTAATGCCAAACCACTACTTCAGCTTCAGTTGTGGGAGTTACCTAATTCCATTGGTAATCTGGAATCTCTACATAAGCTTTACTTGTCCGGTATGAGAATAAAAGATTTACCTTATACCATCGGTAATCTGACATCTCTAGTAGAGCTTGACTTGTCGTTTACACCAATAGAAGTGCTTCCAGACAATATTCTAAAGCTGAGTTATCTGAAAAATCTTGACCTTAGCAGGTGTTTCTTACTGAAGAAGTTGCTTGAGCACATTGGTAATCTAAAAAATTTAGTTAAGCTCAGACTTAATGTTCAGTGGTGTAATTCTAATGATGAACAAATATATCCTGATGATGTTGATGATGAAAAGGGAATTGAAGAGCTTCCTGACAGTGTTGGACCACTGGAGAATCTTGAGGTATTAAATACTTCAGGTTGTTGTAGAGTAGTGAAGCTACCAAGATCAATGGGGAGAATGAGGCGTTTGCATACCCTAAATCTGACTGGAACCAATATTTTAGCATTGCCTGATGACTTTTCAATGCTCTCAAACTTAGAGGCATTGAGAATGTCTTGGAGTCTGAAATCTTTGCCAGTAGATTTGTCCCACTTCAACAAGTTGAGGATATTACAATTTGCACACTGCAAGCTGTTGGAAGAGCTACCAGAGGTTGACATCTCAAGGCTGAGATGTTTGAAGGTGTTAGAGCTTCTGGAATGTGAAAAGCTGAAGGAGACTCGAGGCCTTGAGGGCACAGAATCCTTGAATCGTATTGAGGTCAAATATTGTCACAACTTGACAGCAGATACAAAGAGGAATATACATGGGCAGGTAGGTACTTACTATTATTTCAGTCTTAGTATTCTTCACGTATCAATTATTATACTAATGGGAAGTGGGAACTAAAGATTATGCTGGGCTCCGGGATACGAGGATACTTGCATTTACTTAAATTTCTTTTGCTGTCCTATCTCATCTCTGTTTTGTAGGGAACGCTACTCGTACCGGCAAATTCACGAGAAAAGGATTATCACTTGTGTGCTAATAGCAAGGGTTTAATTTTGGGCATTGTTTTTAGATTCCAGGATAACATCACCATGCAAATTAAAGAGGGTCAGCGAGTACCTGTCTGCTTTGCAATTCAAGCTAAGATCGTCCAGAAAGATAAAGCAACCCAGTGTTTACATACGCTGAGATTTGAGGACGTTGAGTATACAAGGAGACGAAATACCATCTGCATTCACCGCTTCAAAGGGTTTGATTGGTTTGGGATTCCTTTGCAAGGAAAATATTCCATCGTCATCGAAGATTGTATTTGGACACTTTATTCAAAAGACACGTTTGACAAAGGCGACGTGTTGTGGCAGTCCACAGATTTCTCAAATTTATTGTTTGAGGACCATCAAAAGCCTATTGATCCACACTGGAGTACCCAAAGGGTAGCGGATTTCTTCAGCTGGTACAACGGACCTACTGATGAAGAAGAAGAAGAAGAAGAAGAAGAAGAAGAAGAGATGTCAAGGCCGAGCAAGAGGGCTCATCTCCATGCCAACGATGATGATGATGATGAAGCATCAGATAATCTTCCGGGCCTTCCTTTAACACCCTGTGATGTGAGATCAAATAACAGGTGGTAATGGAAGTAATTCTCACTCACACTTCAGATGATGAGGCGCCGTTAAAATGCCATGGGAAGAATTGTCGATGGCTATGGAGAGACTACCAGTACTTCTGAACCTTAAGTAGTGGTTGTTACTTGTTATCATCTCTTAGAATTGATTTATTTTCCAAAGTACATTGCTGTTGTAGTCTCTTTTTATTAATTTATTCTTCGAGATGTTGTGATTCCTTTTCCATTCAATCTAAAGTGGATCAGTTTTGCATTTGAGGCAAAAATCAACAGATGAATCAGACCAGCAAGATTGCGAGAGAGTGAGGGGGAGTGATGATTCCTCAAGATATGTAACTAGATAACTGAAATCTGCATGTTTGTATGTCCATTTAGATGTAGATATGATAATTCCTCTGTTCCGATCAATTACTTTCCGCATTAAATTATGTTGTTGGTCTTTATATTCTTGTTTTTTAAACTAACATTTTTTTGTAGATCTATCTTCTACTGATATAGATGTGCGAGGAGAGAAGGGTAAGAAAACCAAATGCCAGAAAGAGGAAACGAGGGTAAGGAAACCAACTACCAAACAGAGTAAAAAGGAAATTGTATACTCGTTTTCTCTACGATGCAGATTAATGCTTTGACGAAAAAGTTAAAATCTAGTTTTTGAAATGACACTTAATTAAATGCTAGTTTGTGCAGATCAATGCTTGAAAATTTGAAATTGCATACTCATTCTCTGCGTTGCAGACATGAGACCCTACTAGGTTCACTCTCGCAGATAATTGATGTTTTTTTCACAGTTTTTTTTTTTTTTTTTTTTTGCCAAGGCAGGATCGTGAACCGTGTCTTCTTATTCAAGAAGATTCCAACGGAATAATTACATGAACACTATGCAAGGAAAATTGATTACATAATTAGTAGTTTTAGGACTAAGGTTGTGCGGAAAGAGGAAAGAAAGTAAGAGAAATTGTAGGAAATACTAAAGTGATTGCCTAATCTGGGGTCTTTTCTTTTCATAAGCTTGACTTGGTTACTTTTTTTTTTGGGGTAGAAATGGGCCTATATATTAACACGTGATCCACACAAGACATCAAGATTACAAAGATCAAGAAGCCAAGGATTCAAAATAGGCCAAAGAGTCCGGCACGCAACGGACACAACCTTACAAGCAAGAGAGTCAGCTACTGCATTGCACTCCCTTAGAACATGAAGAAATGATACATTTTGAAGCCGAGAAGCAAGAGTCACCACATCCCAGACTAGGTTTTGGATGTCCACTGGAATCAGTTCCAACTTGGTCACCAAATTGATAGCTGTTGCCGAATCTGATTCCACCAGGACATTGCAATACCCCTCCTCTATGTTGTATTATTTTTAATATAATAAAATATGTTTCATTTTATTGGATTTGTAAGTGCGGAAAACTTTCCTTTATTTATTTTAGGAAAGTGTATTATTATATAGTCTCACATTGGAAACCGAGGTGTCGGAATCCAGGTTAATTAATAGGTACCACCTATTAACTTTAATTTATAATAATGAGACATGCCAGTGTGTGTGCAGTGTATGAGCGAGGACGGTATACCGTCCGAGCGCGCATGCGCGGCGTGGGCTGTAGGCGTTTGTGGCGCACGCACTTAGCACTTAGCACGCTTCGAGCGAGATCAGATCTGAACCGTATGTTTTGATCAACGGTAGATCTAGGGCGATGGAAGTAGATCCATAAATATAGTTTGATGGTTCAATATGGACCGTTAGATCGTGCGGCCGAACGATCCGACCGGCTCATATCTGAACGTCAGCATTCGTATCCCTACAGAGAGGTGCACCCATACGAACAGAGTCATGAACTGTTCAGTAGAGGCACCTTAATGCCTATAAAAACCTTCTAGCTTCACAACAGCAAAGATAGAGAGAAAATCGCGAAGTCTTCTCTGTTCTTGAGTTTTGCGAGTGCTTAGCAAAACTTGAGAGATTCAACTCGAAGTTGAGCTTCTTTGTATCATGGGAGACGGTTCGCAGTACCTCATAGCACCATGTGAGGGCGAACTACGTCTTAAGGAAAGCGACGTTGTAATGCGCCTAGAAGTTCCAGCTTAAATACTGTGATTCCTTTTCCGTTTAATTTACACTCTATAGCAAGCAAAATGACCTCTTGTAGAGCCAAAATTTCCCCTTCCAGAACCGAGTCAAACTGGGCCGAAATAACCATCCCTTTAATGGGCTTACCCATAGAGTCCCTGCAAATAATGCTAAGGCCGCAACCATCTCTGTTTGACGTTGCATCAACATTTATCTTTAGGAAGCCCATAGGAGGGCAAGCCCAGAAGACCCCATGTGAAGAACACTCATCAACCTGATCTGCAATCTCCAACCGAAAAGGATTCTTGAAAGCTTTGGAAAACTCCTCCACTTCACTGACTGCCTTTCCAGCAACCTTCTCCGGTGACCAAACACAGCCTTTGAAAATCAGATCGTTCCTAGCTTTCCAAATCCTCCAGAAGATGTACACGATTAGCTTCGACAACTCCTTGGACCGCTGCTTCTCAGGAGGCAAAATCATCTTCCAACTCTTAATCGCCTCACAGGCCAAAGGATTAGCTGGAGGAGAGAACAACAGGGGGGAAGCAAACCATACTCAACGGGCAAAATCACAGTCTAGCAGAACATGATCAATCGATTCCACATTTCCGCATCTACTACAAGAAGGATCAAACTGATCTATTCTCTTTGAAATTTCTTCCATAGCAGGTAATGCTATAGCACAAGCTCTCCACATCATATTTCTTATTTTTGGTGCAACATGACATGTCCAAATATTTTTCCAAACCATAGTGATATGGAGAGTTTATGATCAGACCGGGTTCACACCTGGTCCGACCCTTGACCACGGTCGAGACGGAGAAAACCGAATTGCTCCCGAGCGCCGGATCGAAGATGGCTCTGAAGAAGAAAGATTATCCGCAAGCGTGCCCTAATCTTACATGGATATGGATTAGGGTAATCACCCCGATGACAACAGACCAAATTGACGGCGCGGATAACATCATCAAAGGGATAACTATCGCATAACCTAACGGTATTCAGAGTCCCACTAGCCCAAACTAGTAGAAGCATCGCCAACGGGCTTATTGATAAGATCCAACGACTACCCGAAGAAGGCTCGAGTGCATCCAACGAAGGAGATTCAAAGGTACACTCTATATAAACCTCACTACTATACATGGTGAGGGACGGATCAATTGATCAAGGAGAATATGATGCGAGACTCGGTTCGAACACGAGACCTCAACATCGGCGTCCGCATCTAGATCACCTCCCGTCCATTCATTGCCGCGTCTAGCCGAGCCGTTGGATTAAGTTCATCACCGACTAGCCTTCGGAGGTGGACTCCCGCCCCGGGGGGTCGGGCCACATCCGCGTTTTGTTTTGCAGGACATTACGTGGAGATCCAAGGGCTGAGCAGGTTTTGGACGCATCACATAGCATCCACCCCAACTCTGCTGGAACCTGTCGATGATGATGGCCGAAATTCTCTTTCCCTTTCCTTGATGTTAATTAGATGGTGATATGTTGATTTCACTGAAAATTCTCCACTTTTAGTTGGTCCCCAAATCCTTCGATCAGCCCTAGAAGTAATGCTTAATCTTATCTTCAAAATTGCCTCAGCATCCGCTCGATCAAAGTTTTCTTTAATCATTTCCGCCTTCCATGCTCTAGCCTCCTCATCAATGAGATCAGACACCCATGTAATTCCCCTGTGATCTCTATTGCCATACCTAATTTTGAAATCTGGATTTGCTAAGATCCACTGATCTTCCCAAACTTGAATAGAGGATCCATTTCCAACCATCCATACTAGCCCTGACTTCAGAATTCTCCTTCCTTCCAAAATACTTTTCCACGCCCATGAAGGGTTAGACCTTGCTAATGTAGTTAGGAAATCTGAATTGGGAAAATAAACCTATTTCAGGAACCTTACCCAATAAGTATCCGGATTTCTCCATACTCTCAAAGCTAGTTTGCAAAGAAGGGCTAATTCTGCAGGTAAGGATCCTTGAGTCCTAAGCCACCTCTCTCTTTGGATTGACAGAGTCTGTCCCATGAGATCCATCATATCTTCCTCTTATTGTCTTTCTCTCCCCATAGAAAGTTGATGGCATCCTTCTTAATCTTCTCATGGTGAGACTTAGGAAGGAGAAAATGAGATGCTGCATAGTTGTTCATAGTTAATCCCACTAATTTCAGAAGCACTTCTTTTCCCGCCATAGAGAGGAGACTTGCTTTCCATCCCTGCATCTTCTTACTTGTCCTCTCCTGGATCTCTCTGAAACATTCTTTCTTAGAAGCCTGAAACTCTGAAGGAAGACCTAAATATTTCTTGGGGGGGGGGGGGCCTCCATAAGGAATCTTTAGGATTCTAGAAAGCCATCTCTTGAATCTAGGAGCAATATTAGGGTTGAAGTAGATAGATGACTTCTGCTGGTTTATCTCGTGACCACTTGCAACACAGTAGAGATCAAGGCAAGCTCTAATATTCTGAAATTCCTTAGGATTGACCTCTAAGAACAACACTGTATCATCAGTGAATAACAAGTGAGATATAGGTGTAGTCCTATTTCTAACTTTCATGCTAGAAATAAATCTTTCTTGAAGACCAGTTTTGAGGACAACATTTAAAGCTTCAGTACATAAGACAAAAATAGCAGGAGAGATAGGATCTCCCTGGCTAATCCCTCTCGATGGCTCAATCACTCCTCTAACAGCTCCATTCACTAGAACCTGATAAGAAACTGACTTAATACAGGACATCACTAGTGAGACCCACTGGTCACAAAAACCTAGCTTAGATAGGGTTCCTTCAACAAAGCTCCATTCCAGACTATCATAGGCCTTCTTCATGTCAAGCTTTAAGGCCATCACCTTTTTCTTCCCTTTTTTCCTATTCTTAATGTTATGAAAACACTCATGAGCCACTAATATGTTATCAGAAATACTTCTATCAGGCACACAAGCAGATTGAGGTTCTCCAATGATTCTGTCCAACATCCCTTTCATTTATGGAAACTTGTTCAAGACTGAAAAGGAAACTGCACCTTAATGAAGATGGGATTAGTTGATGGACTTGTAGTATTATCTGACTTGGTTTGAAAGGCATTTCTACATACTAGGTAAGCCACTTGGTGTGTGTGCAAAACCCCTTCAAGATTTGATTTGATCTGGGCCTTCAATTCCCTACTTTGGACTTGCTGTCCTGATTGGTCGACTGCTAGGTCGACTGGGCTAGTCGACCAATCAATCGACCAATGAGATCTATTTTGTTGAATTAGGTCTTGGCTACTCTATTTAAGCCCAACTTCGAGTCTAATTCGTCTTTTGTGCCTCCAAACTCCCTGGAACGAACAAGAGCTCTCCCAAGTCATCTCCTTTGCATCCTTGGCGGTTTTCTTGTTGGATCTTTGTCAATTCTCTTGCATTTACATCAAAAGGTATGTGATCATCCTCCTCTCTTCTCCATCTTTAGTTTTCTGTAGTTTTTCTTTCCTTCTCTGATTGAGAACAATGGGGTTGATGTTGCATCTCTGTTGCAACCATCACTCTACTCATCTTCTCTCTTTTCCTAAGGATTTAAGGCTTGATAGATGATCTTAATCAAGATCATCACTTGCTTCCGAAGGAATCTATGTCTTCATCTTCTTTCCCTTTTTAGATTCAAAGTTCTTCAATCTTAGATCTGTTTTTCTAGAAGTTCTATACATGTTTTTCATGATTTCTTTATCAGATTAGTAATCTTTCATTCTTTAGTTTTCCCTCCATGAATTTGCTATGATTTCTCCAAGAACCTTGACTGACCTATTTATGGTAAGTTTTATTTCTTATTCTGTGACTTTAGGACTTGATGTTGATAAGGTTTTTGAGTTTCTCTTTAGACCAATACACTATCATAGCATTCCCTTCTTGTTTGGAGGCGATTCGAATCACAAAATTCAGATTTCGGATCAGAAATCTCTGATTTTGTCTATCACTGACTCTGTTGGTCGACTAAGTCAAGAGACCAATCAATCGACCAATGAAGACAGTAGCCTCTGTTTTGGTTTATTTTTGGTTGATTTGATTCCTATCTTCTGGAGATCTTTCCTAATAAGGTATGTACATTGTCTAGGATCCCCTTCCAAGTTTAGAAAAGATCTTCCTTGATTCTCGGGATTCTTTACAAATTATTTAAGGTAAGGAAAGTTATTTCTTTAATTACATAGATTGCATGATTGGGTTTCCATATTTGAATCTTTCTGATTTATTTCCATAAATAAATCTTATATTGATGTAATACTAATGAAACTACTCTGATTACAGTAGCATACTTGTTTATATTATTTAGTTTAAGTATGACTTTACTTGCCAATTATATATGAGTTGGATCATGTTCTTGATTACTTTCCATATGGGGAGTTACTATACTTGTGATGTGATTGATTGATGATTGAGATCGATTAGGTATGATTTGGAAAGTGGAGGTGTCCTTTTGACACTTCTGTCCTTGGGCATCAACGAGAATATTATGGGATGTTTTCGGAGATGTCCTTTGACACCTTCCTGAACTATTGGTTGTCATACTTAGGACTGTCTAGCAGTGTTTGGCCAGGATGTCCCTGTTAAATCAGACCCTAGTCGGAGGGGTATTGAGACGAACAACTCGTGGTAGCAATGGGGATTCATGGGCGCTCAAGACCGGTAACCAACCCGTGAGAGGACAGGAATCACATTGTGGGGGCCATTCATTGGTAGGGTTGCATATGGATAGACTTGGGCTCATGGTCGCTCAAGACCGGTAACCAACCCGTGAGAGGACATGAGAGCTTCTCGTTTACCATATGTGGATAATCAATAGGGTTGATGTGTGAAACCCAGCCCTGACCCTAATCCGGAAACTTTGTTATTTGTAGGTCCAGTGACCCGAAGTAAAGCAAGAAGTCATCTTTGGGCCATTACTGTTGAAGACTTGATGGTTGGATTGGAATCCATGAGTGTTGATGCCAGTGTCCCAATGGTGGAAACTGCACCAGGATGAAGATTGAATTAGTTGATGGTCTTGGAGTGGTCTCTGTATTGATTCAAAGGCGTTTCTAACTCCTAGGTATGTCACTCTAGGTGTGTGCAAAACCCCTTGATGTTTGGACTTGATCTGAGCCTTCAATTGCCTATTTTGAAGTTGCTGTATTGATTGGTCGACTCATTGGTCGATTGGACCAATCGACCAATCAATCGACCAATTAATTCTGTTTTTGAAATTTGAATCTTGTCTCTTCTATTTAAGTCTAATCTCGGGAATACTCCGCCTCCTCTGACTCCTAAGCCTCTGGAATGAGTTAAAACCCTAATCTAACCCATTCCCTTGCATTCTTTGGTGATCTCTCACAAAGACTAGAAGAATTCTTCATCCTCCTACAGCAAAGGTATGATTTCACTCACTCTTTCTTCTATCTCTGATTTTCTTTCTTTAATTCTGTTCTTCGTTGAGATCAGGAAGAAGATGATGCACTCTTGCAACCATCTATTCCATGATCTCATCATGTTCTTTAAGATCCATGATCATCATCATGATCTTAACCTCAGCCAGTAGAATCTTCGAAACCCTAACCCTAATCCTTTGAAACCCTAACCTGTGTGATCGTCTAGAGAGCTTTTGGTGACCTCCCTTGTGTGAGGTAAACCTCTTGGGAAAAATTTATATGAACCTAAACTTTATCATTGAATGACCCTCATTATTTTTGGCTAACAATTTACCTCCCTTCATCCAGAGCTCTCAATTATTTTCCGAGGGAACCAAAAAGGGTGAAACCCTAATTTCTTGGGTAAGATCAAGAACCCCTAGTTTGATCATGGTAACCCAATCAATGTGTTTTCCTTACTATATCTGTAATCTTCATATCCTAATTCTTTAATCTTTGATTATAATATTTTTCTCTCATAATCTATGTTTAACCTAGTAGGTTAACCTTTTTGTTCCTAGATTACAACTTGGGAACTTGATTTGATTTATGAATTGATATCCTCTATACCCTAGAATACTACCATGATAATTTCCCTCTGATTTGTACCCTTTTGAACCAACAAATTCGGTTCTTGATTCTCAAAATTCGGATTCTTGTAGGCCACTGTCTGTATTGGTCGACAGGTCCAGCAGACCAATCAATCGACCAATGAGTACAGTAACCTCATTCTTGGTCTGTTTCGATTGATTTATGATCTTTTCCTTTATGCATCTTTCCTAACATGTTGTATGCACTTGTTTAGGACCGTCTTCTCAGGTTTAGTAAAGATCATACTTGGTTCTTTAAGATCCTATCCAAGTTAGAAGGTAAGGACAATTAATTCCTTAATTACATAGATTGCTTGTTCTCTGGTTTCTACTGTATGAAACTATGAGATTACCTACTGTTGTTGTATTTTAATTCTGATCTTCTACTGTGGGAACAATAGCAATTGTTTATATTGTCTTTTTATTATTCATGATATATGAATTACTTATTATTGCCTAATCTGATTTTTTGCTTTTACATTCTCTTGTATATGATGAACTGCTGGCTGTGTATGTCATGACTTTTCTGAGAATGTGTTTGCTTAAGTTTGGTTTGGGATTGGGGAGTATCCTTTTGATGCTTCTGTCCTTGGACAT
Organism: Hakea prostrata; assembly: GCF_041222555.1. NCBI lineage: Eukaryota > Viridiplantae > Streptophyta > Magnoliopsida > Proteales > Proteaceae > Hakea > Hakea prostrata. The sequence continues at coordinate 52,399,563 of NC_142608.1, read as the reverse complement.
CGGAGGGAATAGTATGGGATGTTCTCCGAAGATGCCCATCGACGCTTTCCCGAATCATTGGTTGTCATACCTAGGGATGTCTAGCAATGTTTGGCTAGGATATACCACTGTTATATCAGACCCGATTCGGAAGGGTATTGAGACCGAACGACCAGTGGTAGCAATGGGGATTCACGGGCGCTTGAGACCGGTGAGTTATATCCGTGAGAGGACGAGAATCACATTGTGGGGACCATTTATTAGAGGGTTGCATATGGCTGGACTTGGGCTCATGGGCGCTCGAGACCGGTGAGTTATATCCGTGAGAGGACATGAGAGCTTCCCGTTTACCATATGTGGATAACCAATAGGGTTGATGAGTCCGGTGAGTAATATCCGTGACTCTAGTGTGAAGGATATCGGAAAGGATCCCGAGAGGGGAGGAATGGAAGTATCTGGAACTGACTTGATATAATTGACTAGATGACTTGCATTGGGCTAGGCTTTTCCTTGACATGCGCCGGTACTTATGCCAAATGGTTGTGAGAGAGTGTGTTGACTTAACCCCCTACTATGGTTTGTCCGAGAGGGATGCCCGGACCCACTACCAACAGGATCCGTATGCGTGACCTACCCAAAGAAGTATGGTGTTATGACTTAAAGCATGTCTACCATAGAGACCAGCATACATAGAGTTTAGATGCATTCATACTTTATCTGTTTCATTCTGCATTGCATCATGTTATGTTTTGCCACATGTTATCTATGATGTTATGGATTAACTACCTTACTAAGTTTCTTCGAAACTCATTCCTTTTTTTTTGTATATTCTTTGTTTAGATTATCCTGTAGGTACAGATTATTATGACGAGCAGACCAGTGAAGCGCAAGCCGATGAAGCATATTACACGCAAGGTGCTGGCGACGATCAAGATTAATCTAATGATCCCCCGACGGATCAAGCTGCGTACTACTTTTGAAAACAAGATAGAGTTAGAACCGATTCATTGGATTGATGAAGTCCACACTTATGAAGACGTTATCTATAAACTAGAAGACGCTTGATCTTAGTTTATTTCTTAGTGCATTTGTTCAGTTGTAATTCCTTTTGACTTTCATACACGTTCCGCTATATTGGTGGAGTGAGTTTCCGCCTCACTTTACTCTTTTTGATATCATTGGATATCTGGTATCTTTTCCGCACTCTGATTTTACTGATTATTCATTATTGTTTGAACCTTTGTTTATAATATTAAACCTTAGTTATTTCTTATTTATGATTATGTTATTGTATATGTGGGAGGATGATTTCCTCGATACTTGATCTTCGGGGCTGTGGATCACACTCTCGGGTATGCCAGTTAGGGTACCGGCTGGGAGGATGTGACATGATGAGTCCGTAGTCAAGGACTATGAGGACTCTAGTGTGAAGAGATACCGGAAAGGATCGCCAGGGGTGAGGAATGGACGTATCTGGATCTGAGTTGATGTAACTAAGTAGAAGACTTGCATTTGGCTAGGCTTTAACCCTGACATGCTCCAGTACTTAGACCAATGGTGATGTGAGAGAGCGATGACCTATACCCCCAGCTATGGATTGTCCCGAGGGATGAAGGACCCATTACCAACCGGCGTTGTGAGATGAGACCCTCCTAAAGAAGTATGGTGCTATGACTTAAAGCATGTCTGCCAATAGAGACCAAGCATACATAGAGTTAAATTCATACATTCATTGTTTGTCTCATACCATACTGCATTCATGTTTTGCTTTGGAATCCTACCATTTATGTTATTATGGATTTAACTGCCTTACTGGGTTTCTTTTGAAACTCACTCCTTTTGTGCTATGTCTTGTTATATTTCTCTACAGGCTCCGAATATTATGACTGCTCGTATGAAGAAGCGCAGGGAGAGGAGACATATTTCCAAGAAGGTGATTGTGGTTACGACGATTACCTTGAAGATTCCTCGGGTGGTCATGCTGCATACAATATTATCCTTAGTCCGTCGATTGAATGGAAGCGTCCATGTGCTATTTTTGAGATTTACACTTACGTGCAAGTTGAAGAAGTCCTTATATGGACTTAAACAAGCTTCAAGACAATGGTACAAAACTTTTGACTCCTCTATTTTAAGTATTGTTTACAAAATAAGTGAATATTACCATTGTTTATACATTAAGTTCTTTGATGATGGTTCACATGTGATTTTAGTTTTATATGTAGATGATATGCTCTTGGTGTTCAAGGGTAAAACTAAAATTGAAGATCTTAAAGGGTGTTTGAGCAAGAAGTTTGAAATGAAGGATCTTGGTCAAGCCAAACAAATTCTTAGGGTTGAGATTCAAAGAGATAAAAGGAATGAGACTTTATCACTTTCACAAAAGACCTTTGTGAAAAAAATTCTTGAAAAGTTTGATAAGTGCAAAGAAAAGGCTATTTCAACTCTATTGGATCATATTTCAAATTATCTTCCAATGATAGCCCAAAGACGGAAGATGAAAAAGCAAGATGTCAAGATGTCCTTATGCAAGTTTAGTTGGGAGCTTAATGTTCGTAATGTTGTGCACTAAGCCGGACAATGCTCATGCGGTTGGTGTGTTGAGTAGGTTCATGGCAAATCCCAAAAAGATGCATTGGGAGGTGGCAAAATGAGTGCTTCGATATTTGAAAGGCACAAATGACTATTCTATCACATTTAGCAAAGGTGAAGAGCAAGTTCAAAGCTATGTGGATGCTAGTTATTGTGATTATTGTGATAAGGGACAATTTACAATGTGGTATGTTTTCAATTATACCAATGGTCCAATAAGTTGGATGTTTAAGCTCCAAACCACAGTGGGATTATCAACTACCAAAGCATAATACATAGCGGCAACAAAAGTTTGTAAGGAAGCTGTATGGTTTCAAGGTTTGATGGGTGAGATTGACATTGAGTCAAAAGGTATGCATTTGTTTTGTGATAATATGAGTGCAAATTTACTTGGCCAAGAATCCAGTACATCACAAGAGGACTAAGCATATATTGGTTCAATATCATTACATTCAAGAAGTTATTGAAGAGAGAAAGATCCAATATGTTAAAAGTTGGAATTGATGAAAATGTGGTGGATATGCTTACCAAGGTTGTCCAAGGAGAGAAGTTGAATTGGTGTCTATCTTCTCTTGCTTTCAAGAAACATGATTTGACAAGTCAGTGATTTCCATCAAGGTTGAGATTGTTGGGTTTGTGATGAAAATCACTATATCTCTTTTGAGTTCAAATTTGAATTTGGTCGGTCCCACTTAGTGTTAAACATGGGTTAAGTGTTTGGTATCATTAAGAGAGCCTTGGGAGAGGTAAATGGGGTGAGCAAAATAGAGTTTCTAGTGAGTTCTAAAGTGGGTTTCAAGCAAAAACAGGATTGAACTTTGACATCTTCTTCTTGTGGTTTTGCAAGAAAGGGGTTTCTTTTCTCTTGTATTCTTTTCCATTGCAAATCCATTGAAGCTTGAGCTTGGATTGAAGGGTTTTCTTCAAGAGCTTGAGGTTGAAAGGAATTTTCAAGAAGGTTTGAGAGGTGGTGTGACCGGTTGAGGTAACATTATATTATTCTCAAATCTTGTACTATTTTGAATATTAAAATCGTGAATTCCTTCCCCGTGGATGTGGGTAATCTCAAATTTTTCGGGTTAGTGAACCATGTAAAATTTTGTGTGTTGTTTGCATTTCTCTTTCATTCTTGTGGTGGTTTGTTGTCATTTGCTTTGTAATTATCTTCAACTTATTTGCACAAGATCCTTAGTTTATTTTGTTTATTTGGGTGATTTGTTCAATTATCCGGATCCTTGGATTGGGTCTTGTCTTCTACAAGATGTCACGCATCATGGCCATGGCATGACTTGCTCAAAGGTAAAAATGTATTGAAACCCAATCTAATTTGGCTTATCTTATCAGGGGATGATGTTTGGTTTATGCAGGATCGGTGTTTACTGTGTCGGCTCGAGGGTAAACCAAGCAATCTGAGAATTTCTCCTCTTAATGTGGTCAAAGTTTTGGAACTTATTGACAACCAAACGAGATTATGGGAATTGGGAATGATACACCAGCTTTCTCACAAGGGAGACGTATACGCAATTTGTAAGATCGCATTTAGTCTTTTTCCAGTGAAAGATCAATTGCAATGGATGGGGGCTAGAAGTGGGGTGTCCATAGTGAAGTCAATATCACACATTATGGTTGGAAGATTTTGCTCGAAGAAGTGGGTTGCCTCTTCATCTAATCAACATCGGTTGCTATGAAGGTTAGGTCCTTCATCTGAAGAAGCCCCAGCTTGTTAAGGGTAATTCCCAAAGGTTCTCTTGTAAGCCATGTGGCACTTGTTTATTGGTTATATAGCTATATTTGTAATCTCTGATGACTGTAAATAAATAAGATATAACCTTCAGATTATTATTCTGAAGATTACTTACACAGCTTACCAAAGATTAGGTAGTTGTTGTGGAGGGGTGAGGAGTTTCATTGGTGCTGATTTAATCTTGACTCGAGCTGCGTTCGATATGGTTCCCCTAAAGAAGACTTCTCACATGTGATTCTATTAGAAAAACTAGCTAAAAGATAGAATCAAGATTGTTTAATCTATAAAAGAAGAAGTCACAATTTGACAAAATCATAATAGAATTAACATAACTCTTTGAGGATATATTTCATCCTTGTAGAAATGATTTAAAAGAAAAGGAAGATCTTGCACCGCTGAAGCAAAACAACATGAATAACATAACTCTTTGAAGATATATTCCAACCTTGTAGAAATGATATAAAAGAAAAGGAAGATCTTGCACCACTGAAGCAAAACAACATGAAGGAAGAAACTTGAAGATGATCACCACAATATGAAACACGAATGATGCTAAGGATCTCACAAGCAATTAGGGTGCTCACCCCAGCTTAGGTATACCATCACTTCGTATTTTGAGCTTCTGAAAAATTAAGATCCCTTTGCTTGTGTGACCTTGAGATATTTATATCTCTTGGGCGGAGATGACTAGAGATAAAATCCACCCTAAGTGAGATGCTAGCCCACTAATGCTCATATATAGAATGCCTTTAAAGCTTACCTTGACAATTACTAAAAAGCCCCCAAAAGAATTAGGGAACAAAATTACAGAACTGCCATTAAAATAAAACAAAACAAAATTGGCTTTGCAAAAATAGAAAAGAAAATAGATAATTTTTTACTAATATATAAAATCAAATTTGCAAATCCACTTTATTGATAAATCCTTTCAAAAGGCAGTCTGTAGGTACGCATACACTTTTGTAATTGACAAGTCACTGGCAATGGAGCACTAATCACTAAGATCAAAACTCAACATACACATAATCTTTACATGGATAGACTCCACAGATTCAAAGTGTACTAACCATAGAGAGACTAGTCCTCATATCTTCCATAGTCTAAGCAATTTTAACTTGGCACCCCTCAAACCCATCATAGTCCAACAAAATATTTACACAATAATACATGAGCAAATTGCACTGGCACCCCAAAATGGAGGCTTTAAAACACTGACACCCCATTCATTAAACACACTAGTCCATTCTGTTAGTGAAACCATTAATTCACTTTTTATTCTTCTTTAATTCCAAAAATACCCTTATCAAAATTGAAGGGGGAAATAGGCAATTAGTGTTGTTGCCCGAGGCAGCAGTGGTTGTATCTGCTGGCTGAGGCTCTTGGCTTGAAGGGAGCTCCAATTTCATGGAGCAAGGAGAACAATTTTCGGTCTCGAATGGGTTTCCAAGGATCTGTGGTGGAGGATTGAAGTCAAAATTGTTTGAATTAAGTTGAAGCGACGGCGACAATGGAAACAAAGAGCACTGGCCAAAAAGGGAGGAAGCAAGGTTTTGTTGAGGAGAAGATGTGGAGTATGGAACAGAGAATCCTTCGTTATTGTTGTCCTGAAACGCCTTGAATCTGTAAAACAGAGTAGCCATATATGGCGGAGGATGATGAGCTTGGAGAGGTGTCGCCGCCACCAGATAATTTAGCGGATCGATCTGTGAAAAAGAAGAACCGAAATTGTGCTTCTGGTGTTGTTGCGGCATTGAGAAATGTTGAGCAGGTGGCGGAGACTGAGAAGATTGGTGGTTCTGGTTATTCTGATTGAGATGGTATGGTGATGCTTGCTTCTTCTGTATATCTTGTGGGTAGAGCGACAATCCAGCACGTTGTCGTCGCTTGACTCTGGTGTTCCAATAGTTCTTGATCTCGTTATCAGTTCGCCCAGGTAACTGAAATCCGTACAATAAAATCAAATCCCAATTCCAAGAAATGAAGCTAATTTAAGGAGGAGAAGAAGAAGAAGAATACCTGAGCGACCATGCGAGCCCATTTGTTACAGAGCTTGGCATGAAGCTTCAAGGATATCTGGGTTGGTATCGTAGATCTTCACCTTGTTGATGCGAGTAGATTGAAGAAGCTAAGCTACCTTCTTTGGTGAAGGAAGGTCGTTCCCCAGAGTTCCATAGTTCACACCCCTCCCAAAAGAAAAGGGAAAAGGAAATCAGGGCAGAAGGAATTAATTAATGGGGTAACTAAATGAAGCAAAAATTGTTAGAAAGGGAAGAAAAAAGAGAGAAAAGAAAGTCTTACAGAGGTAATATGATGGTGACCAAAGGAGGTGCCATTATCGACTGGAGGAAGAAAGAGGAGAGGAAGAGCGGTGCATACGGTGGAGACGGCGGAGAAAATGGGAGCCCAAGGCGGAGAGAGTGAAGCAGAGGAGAGAATAGAACATGTGCCAACCATCTAATGGCCTATTTTTTTCTCCTTCAATTTTGATAAGGGTATTTTTGGAATTAAAAAAGAATAAACAGTGAATTAATGGTTTCACTAACAGAATGGACTAGTGTGTTTAATGAATGAGGTGTCTGTGTTTTTGAAACATAAAGTGAGGTGTCAGTGTTTTAAAGCCTCTATTTTGGGGTGCCAGTGCAATTTGTTCATAATACATTATGATGGATGCGGTCAAGTCAAGGACTACAAAGTAGTTCAAACCAGATGATCATCCATAAAATCAGTCCAAACAATCCAATAGACCAAATAACCACATAAATCATCATAAACAATAAATGCCACATATAGTCAAAATAACCTTACAAGTGTCCAATGTGAATGCACAAGTATTATAATGACATATGTTGGGCCACACAATTGCTACAGATTCTTGGTTTTTTGCTTGCATGACCTGTATGGTTTGCTAGCAGATAGATCTCCCTCGAACGACCACCTGCAGAGGTATTGATGGCTACAACAGCTATCAAAAGTGTTTCTTGATAAATTGGTGCAACACTACCTGTGCATATGTTGGTACATATGCTGTGCCAGAAACAAACTTTTGTTCAAGAAAATGATCCTTGCTAAAATTTGGTATGAACGTTTAGCATACACCCTGGTCAAAATTTGTTCAAAGAGCCAAAAAACTTCAAACTGGAATGGCATAGGAAACAAGAGAAGTTGATTTCATGTTTTCTTTTGCACGAAACCATTAGGACTTCCGACCTAAGACACCCGCCCATCCAAGCCCATTAGTGAATGTTATGTAAAGCATCTCTCATGTTGGTCCAGTACTCAATATGGGCATTTGAAGCTTCAAGAATTACCTCCATTGCTATCCACCTTCTTGGTCCTTTCACTTGGTCATTTCTTGTCATCTAAAGAGTCCAACCTACAAAGGAGAAATGGGTGTGGTACCACTCGGCTTCTTTACTTCCTTTGGCCTTAATATGCTTCCAAGCTCTAACCCACTCGGCCATAGAACTAGAGCCAACATGGTGAGCTTGTCCTGATAGTGAATAGCCAAACAAGACTTGTCTCGCAAATTGGCACTGGATTAGTATCTACTTCAACAAGAAGACCCGTTGAGACCACATAATTCACAAAACGTACGTCATCACTAACCCGTAAAGTTATCCCCATCATAATTCCTAATGGAGCAGGTGGAAGTTGCCTAGCCACTCTTCTTTGCCAATCAACTTGCAGAAGAAAAAGAAAAAAGAAAAACGAAATAAACATTTTGACATCTTCCACTTGTAGTCTTGTTAGTAGGGACATCGAGAAAGGATTCTCATTCCAAGACTCAGAAAATCGGTCTTCGCAGCCCCATCGAAGACATAGAAAGTCGGTCGTTGCGCAGTTACTGACAAAAACTAAATGTATGTGAGGTGATTTAGTGAGTTCGCATTCTTGAGAGGAGGCTCTGTTAGCATCTTCTCTCTGAACCAACAAAATATTTTATGCATGGCTTTCTCTTCTTCTTCCACCACTACTGGATCTTCTAATACTTATGAAGTGTTCCTCAGTTTCAGAGGTGAAGACACTCGTAATACTTTCATTAGTTTTCTTCACAGAGCTCTAAAAGAGAGAGGAATCAATGTATTCATAAATAGCAAAAATCTATGGACAGGAGAATCCATTGGACCAACACTACCTTGCAGCAATCCAAGGGTCCAAAATCTCAATTCCTGAATTCTCTGAACATTATGCGAATAGCAAATGGTGCTTGATCGAGCTTGCTCAAATAGTTGAATGCCACAAATCCAATGGTCAATTGGTCTTGCCAATATTCTTCGACGTTAATCCATCAAATGTTCGGAATCAAAATAAGGGAAGTTTCATAGAAGCATTTCAAGAACATGAGAAGAATTTTGAGCCCCATATCGTAAAAGGATGGAGGGATGCTCTAAAAGAGATAGGGAATTTGAAAGGAGAAGTCATTGATGATACCACGTAAGTCTTCTACACATTATCACATCTTAAACTTGATAGAGTACATGTTGATTTGATCATCTCTCTACATATTTTGGGGCGATATATGTTATTAACCATGTAGTCTACGTTTTCTTCAGATCTGAAGTATGGTTCATGATTTTTCAAGAATTAAACCCATTTTTGACTTATCATCCATATTGTCTATATATTGTTTCAAGCCCAAAATTTGGTTGGTTGAGTATAGAGTTTTTTATTTTCCTCCTATGATGCAATCACTCAGTAATTGAGATTGTGTATGTTATTATTCATATGATCGATATTTATGTTTATGTGAGAAAAAATGCACATTTATGTTATTTAATTAACTAAAATTTTGCTATTTTGTATATATTTTTTTTTCTTCTTTTCATTTCATTGAAAACTTTAAATTTCTTTTACCCAAAAAGTATAAATTCTTTCGTGCTCATCTACTATTATTCTGGTTCTACATTTGATATGTGCATGTAATTTGCAGGGATCAAGCAAAACTAGTTGATTTGGTTGTCAAAAGGGTTTTATGTGAATTGAGTGCCAACACCCACTTGACTGAATGTAAATATCCAATGGGAATAGATTCCTCTGTAAATGATTTGCTATCTTTATTAGATTTTGATTCTAAAAATGTTCATTTTGTGGGAATATGTGGTTTTGGTGGTATTGGAAAGACAACTATTGCCAAGATTGTGTACAATCGCATCATTTCAACCTTCAACAAGTATAGCTTTATTTCCGACGTTAGAGAGCAAGCAACACAAAACATCGGTCTGGTGTCTTTGCAGCAGCGACTTCTTAAAGATACCTTCAAACTAGATAATATTGACATATCCAATTGTGATAAAGGAAAACGATTGATAGAAGAAAGACTTTGTAAAGAAAAGGTTCTTATAGTTCTTGATGATGTAGATAGTAAGGAACAGATAAATGTTTTGGTTGGTGAAATCAATTGGTTTGGTCAAGGAAGCAGGGTTATAATAACAACCAGAGATGAGGAAATCTTGAGTAAGGCTAAAGTTGGTAAAGATAAAATATACAGGCCTCAAGAGTTGAATCATATCCAATCTCTTCAACTCTTTAGTTTGCATGCCTTTACGAGTGAGCTACCTCCAGACAATTATCTGCAATTTTCAAATGATGTTGCAAGCTATTTAGGAGGATTACCTCTAACTCTAGAGGTGCTTGGGTCTTCACTATCAGACACAACAAGCATAGAAGAGTGGGAAAGTACATTAAAGTATTTAAAAGAAATTCCTCCTGAAGAAGTCCAAAAAAGGTTGAGGATAAGCTATGATAAGTTAGATTATTATCAAAAAGAAATTTTCCTTGATGCTGCATGCCATTTTATTGGATGGGAAAAAGAAGAAGTAACTTCCATATGGGAAGCTTGTGGCTATCATCCAAGGTGTACAATACCCATATTAAGTAAACGATCCCTCATTAAATTTGAAGATGAATATGGGCATGGTCCAGATTTAGTCTTGAAGATGCATGATCAAATTCGAGATATGGGAAGAGGAATTGTCCTTAGAGAAAATCACATAGACCCAAGTAAGCGTAGTAGATTGTGGTCTCATGATGATATCTTACAAGCATTGGAAAGTCACAAGGTAAGACTAAAGCATTTACCTTTTTATTTCTGCTCATGCCAAGAGTAACATTACATATAATTTTTTTTGGTAAAAAGTAACAGTATATATATTAAGATCCATTGGACATTGATTTGGACCAACTTCACTAGCATCCACAAATTTCTACTTTCTTGGATTAGTTATCTATTGCAGGGAATTAACATGTTAAAAGTCATGATCCTTAATTCCTTGTGTGTCCTTATAATGATACATTATTTGTTTATTTGTAGGTATGCACTGATTTCTATTTCTTTGTCAACTTTTCTAATGTAGGGAACTATCATGGTAAAAAGCATGGTCCTTCCTCGTAGCGTATCAGATGTTTATTTAGATCAACAACACTTTGATACAATGTCCAATCTAAAACTTCTTGACATTACTTCAACAAGTGTCAAAGGAAACTTTTGGAGCATGCCTTCAACCCTAAGATGGTTTAGATGGAAAAATTGTCCTTGGGAATTTATACCTACTAGTTTTTATAATAAGGGTCTAGTGCATCTTAAACTACATGGACTCAAGATTCAACAAGCATGGAATATTGGCCTTCCAAATGAAAATAAGGTAAAATATTGGACTTTTTCCTTTCTTATTTGATTCTTAGGTTTTATTAACAAGGTATACCTTTCCTTCTTGCATGACAGCGATTTCAAAAGTTGAAAGTTCTCAATCTTAGTTACTGTGAGAATCTATCTACATCTCCAAATTTTTCATGGTTTCCTTATTTGGAGCTATTGGATCTCTCATGGTGCTGGAAGATGAAAATTCTTGATGAATCTATTGGGCAATTGAGTCAGCTCAAAAGTCTTAATCTTGCATGTTGTGAGCAAATAATGGAATTGCCTCATTCCATTGGTAATCTAAAATCTCTAGTCAAGCTTGATTTATCGTTTATACCAATAAAAGAGCTTCCAAACAAATTTTCCAAATTGAGCTCTTTAAAGAATCTTAAGTTCATTGGTTGCTCATCACTCAAGAAGTTGCCCGACTTCATTGGTGATCTAACAAATTTGGTTGAGCTCTATTTGGATGCTTCTGGTTTTGATTATGAAGGAATTGAAGAAGTTCCTGATAGTGTTGGACTATTGGAGAATCTTGAGGTATTAAGTACTTTAGGGTGCTCTAGACTAGTGAAGGTACCAAGTTCAATGGGAAGAATGAGGTGTTTGCGTACCCTTAATCTGATTGGAGCCAATATTTCAAAATTACCTGATGAATTTTCAATGCTCTCAAAGTTAGAGGTATTGAAAATGTCTTGGAATTTGGAATCTTTCTCAATAGATCTTTCCAACTTGAAGAAGTTGAGGACACTAGAGCTTGTATGGTGTGAGCTGTTGGAAGAGCTCCCAGAGGTTTCCTCGAGTTTAGTTAAGCTTAAGTGTGTCCATTGCACTTCACTGGTACGAACATTCGACATCTCAAGGCTGAAATATTTAAAGGTGTTAAAGCTTCGCAATTGTGAGAAGCTGAAGCAGATTCAAGGCCTTGAGGGTACAGAATCCTTGGATCATATTAAGGTCATAAATTGTCATAACCTAACAGATACAAAGAGGAACCTACATGGACAGGTAGATACTTATTATTTCAGTCTTATTTTGTCTTCTTCACATATGAATTGTTCTAACAATGGGAACGAATTATTATACTGGACAGGATACTTCCATTTAGTTAAATTTATTTTGTTGTCCTCTCTGTTTTGTAGGGAAGGCTACTTTTACCAGCATCTTCACAGAAAAGGGATCATCGCTTGTGTGCTGATAGTAAAGGTTTGATTTTGTGCGTTGTTTTTAGATTCCATGATGCGGGTAAATTGTGGATTAAACATGGTCAGCTTACATCCGTTGATTTTGAGATTCATGCTACTATCCACCAGAAAGATGAAGCAACCAAGTGTAGGCATTCACTAAGATTTGAGGGAGTTGAGTATACAAGTATACGAGATACAATCTGCCTTCACCATTTCAAAGGCTTTGACTGGTTTGGGATTCCTTTGCATGGAAAATGTAACATTGTGATCCATGACATCCATATGTTTGGTTCCAAACCATCCGTTCATTTAACAGTGAGATTCTGGGAGTTATTGTTAGAGGACGGGAGTCCCCTACTGGTAGCAGATTTCTTCAGTTGGTACAAGGGACCAACTGAAGAAGAAGAAGATAATGATGGCTGCAGATCAACCAAAGAAGAACAACAACATGATGATGATGATGATGATGATCATTATAGACCAACCAAAGTTGAAGAAGAAGATGACGATGATGATGATGGCTATAAATCAACCGAAGTAGAAGTAGATGATGATGATGGCTACAGATCAACCGACCTAGAAGTAGATGAAGATGATGATGGATGCAGAGCAACCGAAGTAGAAGAAGATGATGACTATGGCAACAGATCAACCGAAGTAGAAATGGATGTAGATGGTGATGTCTACAGATCAACCAAAGTGATGATGACTATGGCTACAGATCAAACCAAGTTAAAGAAGAAGAAGAAGAAGATGATGATGATGATGAAGAAGAGAGCAATAATACAATAATGGAATTCCTGAAATGTTCATAATTCGGCTCTGTAGCTGAAGTTGACGGGAGCAGAGAAAGAGATGTCAAGGCCAAGAAGGAGGGCTCATACCCATGCCAACGATGATGAAGCATCAGCTTCTTCTCTTGATCAATAATGGGAGTAATTCTTTCACACAACATAGGATGAAGCGCTGTTAAGTGCCACTGGAAGAAATGTTCTCGAAAACCAGAAAGCACACGAGGTATCGATGGCTATGGAGAGATACTAGTACTTCTTGACTAGGTTGATAACGCAGGCAGTTGTTGTTGATTAATTCAACCTTTCTTACAATTAACTTGTTTTCCATTTACATTGCTTTTTTCACCTTGCATTGAAAGGTGGGGTGGAGGATCTATCTAATATGATAGCTTCAAAAATGTTATGAATGTAACTTTACAAGTGTAATCCATAGGTGTGTTGGCTGGTTTCACACCCAATTTGCCAGTTTCCTTCAACAAGTCAAGAACATATTTCCTTAGAGAGATGAATAATCATTTACTAGACCTAGCAACTTCAATTCCAAGAAAGTATCGTAGTTGTCCCAAGTCCTTGATGTCAAAGGTTTTCTTCAAATATTCTTTGAGGGTATTGATTCTTTCATGATCATCTCCAGTGATTACAATGTCATCCACGTATACCAAAATTACTATTGTGCCAGTAGAGGTTTTCTTCATAAACATGGAGGAATCTGATCCACTTCTAGTGAATCCAAATCTAATAAGAGTTGTACTTAACTTTTCATACCATGCTCGTGGTGATTGCTTTAGGCCATATATTGCTTTCTTCAATTTACAAGCAAATCCATCTTGTTTTTCTAATGGGTGGCTTGGAGGAATTTTCATATAAACTTCTTATTGTAAGTCTCCCTGTAAAAAGGCATTTTTCACATCCATTTGCAAAAGTGGCCATCCACAATTAACGGCAACTGACATCAACACTCTTACAGTATTCATTTTAACTACAGGAGCAAATGTCTCTCTATAATCAACTCCATATGTTTGAATATATCATTTGGCAACAAGCCTTGCCTTATATCTCTCTAGAGTCCCATCACTCTTGAACTTGGTCTTATAGACCCAACGACATCCAACTGGATGTTTGCCACTTGGGAGTTGCACTATATCCCATGTTTTATTTTTATGAAGAGTTTCTAGTTCCTCATTCATAGCTTTCACCCATTTAGATGAATTTTTAGCTTCAATAAAATTGGTCAGCTCCTTAGAGTCTTCAATGGCCGAAAGATAAGCAAAATATTGAGGGGAGATATTATCATAACTTATATGAGATTGGATTGGAAACTTAACTGTATGATAAGTGGTAAACTCGCACAACCTTACTGAAGGCTGAGAGACCCAAGTAGATCTACGAATTGGTAATTGCGCTATAGTTTCAACTGTATCATTTCCTACAATAGGTACATTTGTAATTGCTTCACCATGTTGATTCTCGTCAGTATCTTCAGTGACATCACCTATAATAGTGCTACCTTTAGTGGTGTTGCCCATACATTGTCTTCATTAGAATCACCCCTTACAAACATGTTGTCTGGAATAATTGGTAATGGGATAGGAACAAATTCACTATAATCTAACTCCCCTTGAGTTTGATTCCTGCTAGAGAAGAACATTTGAGTTTCATCAAAAGACACATCCCGTGAAGTAAAAAGTTTACCAGTAGATGGGTCAAAGCACTTGTAACCCTTTTTAGTAGAGGAGTACCCCAAAAACACACATTTGCGAGCACAATGATCAAGTTTATCACCACCCTGGGCATGAACATAAACAATGCAACCAAAATCTCGAAGATGCGACATCACGATAGGACGATCATATAGAATCTCTAAAGGTATCTTAAAGTTCAAAACTGTACTGGGTAGACGGTTGATTAAAAAACAACTCGTGCTAACAGCATCTTACCAATAAGTCTTGGGAAGATTCCCATGAAATAACAAAAATCGAGTCACCTCAAGTAAATGCCTGTTTTTGCCTCATCAATCCCATTTTGTTGAGGAGTGCCTGCGCATGAAGTTTGATGTAAGATTCCCAAACTTTTGAGATATGATTGAAAGGGCCTATTGGTGTATTTTGTCCCATTATCTGTTTGCAAAACTTTAATGCGAGTCGATTACTGAGTCAAAACCATCTGGAAAAATTCTTGAAACATTTGTAGTACTTCATTCTTGGAAGACAATAAATACAACCATGTAGCCCGAGATTTATCATCAACAAATGAAACAAAATATCTGAATCCATCTCTAGAGTCTATAGGAGAATGCCAAACATCAGAATGCACTAGATCAAATAATGCATTTGAAACATGAGTACTATGTGGAAACGACATTCTGTGTTGCTTGGAAAAATGGCAGGCATCACAACCAATAGAATTAAAAAATAAATCAGGATTTAAAGATCGTAAAATCCTATCAAAAAGGGTGACCCATACGCCAATGCCAAAGTTGAGATTTCTCATGATTACTCATAGAAGTCAATGCACTAGTTGTAGGATCCAACATATAGAGTCCATTTTGCAGTCTACCTTCACCAATCATTGTCCCTGTTAAATTGTCTTGGAACACTACTTTGTCCTTTGAAAAATCACATTACAATTTAAACTCTGAGTGATTTTACTAACTGATAACAAATTCACAGATAATGATGGCACAAATAATGAATCAGTCTTTGTTGAAAATAAGTTCAATGTCCCTTGACCTTGGATTGGAACAATAGTATCATTGGCAACAGTAATAGGAGGATAAGATTGTAACTTATCAGTGTTCAAATCAAACAAAAGAGTGGTAGATCGACACATATTGTCGGTTGCACCTAAATCTACTATAAATGAATTCTGAAAAGTAGAGAGAGCAAGAGTAGTACCATGAGACTCAATGAAGTTCTGCAGTAAAGATATAATTTTTCCAAGAGAGTGTTGTATTGCTAAAGAACTTGTCATGGGAAGATCTCCGTACGAACCCATAATATCATATACCAATAGAGCAAAATCTCCTCGATCCAATACTTCCACTGAGACTGGAATGTCCAAAAACCTTAAAACCACTTAACCCCGTACAAAATACCTTCATACAAAATCCTATGGAAACAAAAACAAAATATCTTTCTTTCCTTTTTTTTTATTTTTTTTCTTTTCTTCACTTCTCTTCCCACGTTCCTTTTTTTTTTTTTTTTTTGGTAAAGATAGATTTAATTGAAAGAGGGGCAAGAAAAGCCCAGGACATCTTGATTACAAGCTTCAAGAAGCCAAGGAGTGGAATAAGCCCAAACAATCCTCCTTGCCAAGGACTGGGCCTTCCTAGCTAGATTGTCAGCCACAGAGTTGGCCCATCTAGAAATGTGCTTAATTACCCAATTCGGTTATGAGGATAATAAAGATCGGATGTCTTCTACCACACACCAAGCATCTGTATGACAAGGGAGACTGTGATCTTCAATTCCTCGCACCAGAGCTTCTGAATCACACTCAAAAACGATCGCTGATGGGGTTTTCTTCTTCGCCCACAGCATCGACTCCCTCAGTGCCACCGCTTCCCCTGTGAACATATTAGAGTTCGAGCAGGGAGTCGATTCAGCCCAAATGCAGGAGCCACTGGAATTTCTTAGAATAAAACCGAGACCTGCTTTGTCTTCCTTTGCTGAGTATGAAAAATCCGTATTCATCTTCAGTGTGTGATCGGTTGGGGCTTCCCATCGCCTAGAGATCGATTTTATCAGGTGAGTCGTTGCCTTCGATGATTCCCAGAATTCCTTGTGTTTCATCCTTGTTTTATCCACAATATCATTAGGGCTCCATTTGATGCCTCTGAAAATTAGATCGTTTCTTGCTAACCAGATATGCCAACAAGCAAAACCAAACAGACTTAGCATTTTGATCTTTTCTTTGTCTCTTTATCCGGGAAGTATATCTTCTCCCAATTGGTAAGGGTGCCTGAGAGAGAGGGCTGGATATGAGCTTCGATGCATCCTGATAATCCCAGCCCAAACCACAGTGCTCTAGACATATCACAGTCGAACAACATGTGATCAGCCGATTCTATCACACCATGGCATCTTCTACAAATTGGGTCCTTGTTGATCTGTCTGGTAAGAAGATTTTCTCCAGTAGCAATTGCTTGATTCAGGATTTTCCATAGCAGATTTCTAATATTTGGGTAACATTGCATTTGCCAAACCATTTTCCATAGCTTCGGTGGAATTTCTTCCCAACTACGATGCCGAGATGAAGAAGGAGCCATAGCAGCACGAGAATCCTTGCGGTTACAAAGAAGATGGTACGCACTCTTGACTGAGAAAATTCCATTTGCCGAGCCACCCCAAACTACTTTGTCACGGACTGTGGTTTGCCCAATTTGTATTCTGGAGATTGCTTCTACTTCTTGAGATGTAAATAATTGTTGTAGCAGCTGTATGTTCCAGGACTTAGAGATGGGCTCAATAAGATCGGAGACCCATCTAACAAAAGTGAAGCTGGGTCTGGTAGATCGAATTTTGAAAAAAGGAAGATTTGGGATCCAGTTATCATCCCAGACAGAGATGTTAGCCCCATCTCCCACCACCGATAATAAGCCCAACTGTAGGACCTCTCGGCCTTTCAAGATACTTTGCCATGCCCAAGATGTGTTGGATCCTTTCCTTGCCTCTAGAAAGTTGCAATTAGGATAGTAAATGCCTTTGATAAACCTGGCCCAAAGTGAATCTGGTTGGGCCCATAGTCGCCAAGCCACTTTAGTTAGGAGAGCCCAGTTGTGAAGAGTAGGATCCCGAAATCCCAGACCACCTTTCTCCTTTGACTTGTACAGTCTAGACCAAGACATCCAGTGGGTTTTATGTTCCTCTCCAGTTTGACCCCAATAGAAATTGGAAATTGCTATCCTTGCTTCATCATGGACTGCACCAGGGAGAATAAAATGTGAGCCCGAATAAGATGAGATAGCATAAGCTACCGATTTTATCAATATCTCCCGCCCCGCTTGAGAAAGTAGTTTGGCTTTCCATCCTTGCGTTCTTTTTTTCACTTTCTCCCCAATATCTTTAAAAATTTCAGATTTTTTTAACTCCAAAATCTGATGGTAAACCAAGATACTTAGAAGGCCCGTCACCATATTTAATTTTGAGCACCCTAGAGAACCATCTTCTGAAGCGAACTGGGGTATTGGGACTGAAAGTAAAGGATGATTTACCTTCGTTAATAGCTTGACCACTTGCTTGACAATATACATCCAAGCATGCCTTTAGGTGACAGATCTGTTGTAGATTGACTTCTGAAAACATCAAACAGTCGTCAGCAAAGAGCAAGTGAGAGATGCGGGGAGCTCTATTTTTCACACTGATTCCTTTGACTAGATCATGATGCTCTGCTTGGTTCACCATAGAATTGAGGACTTGAGATCCCAAAATGAATATGAAAGGGGATAAAGGATCGCCTTGGCGAATACCCCGGGAAGGAGAGAAAGATCCTTTCACCAACCCACTATTCAACAAAGTGTATGAGACTGATGAAGTACATTCCATAACCATATCTACCCACTTCTGACAAAAACCCAATTTTAGTAGGGTAGCCCGAATGAATGGCCATTCCAGACGATCATATGCTTTTTGCATATCAAGTTTCATGGCAAGAAATTTTTTTTTTCCCCTTTTTCGATGTTTCACATAATGAAAAACTTCATGGGCCATGAAAACATTATCCGAAATAAGTCTATCGGGAATAAATGCAGACTAGTTGGGAGAGATAATACCTGTTAGAGCATTCTTGAGCCTGTCCGCAAATATTTTTGAAATGATCTTGACCACTACTCCACATAAGCTGATCGGCCTAAATTGACCAGGGGATTCCGGGTTGTTGCATTTTGGAATAAGGCAAATAAAGGTTTTGTTCAGCTCCTTTGGCATGATACCAGTTGAAAAGAACTCCTTGACACAGTTACACACCTCTTCTTTAGTGATAGCCCAAGTATTTCGATAAAATAGAGGAGGGAAACCGTCGGGCCCAGGAGATTTGAGAGGGCCCATTGACTTTAGAGCTGTGTGAATGACTTCATCACTTGGTATTGCACATAGAAGCCCATTTAAATCATTATTCACAACAGGTTGAACACATTCTAAGGCCTGATCAAGAGCCAAATGGGAAAAGCCTTCTGACGTGACTGCCCCTTTGAAGTGATTTATAAGGATGTCTTCAAGTTGCCCTTCATTAGATGTCCAAGTTCCATCGTCCTTTTTCAGCTTCAAGATTCTATTTTTCTTTCGTATTTGAATGGTTGAAGCATGAAAGAAGACTGAGTTCTTATCGCCATATTTGATCCACTCAATTCTAGACTTTTGATGCCATAGAATCTCTTCCCTATGAAGCTCCTCATCAAGAAGATCCTGAAGTTTTCCTTCCTCCTCAAAGAACTCATGATAATTTGGCTTTTTTTGGATTTCTTCAATCTGCTGTTTAAGGCCTTTGATTTTATCTTGGACAACACCAAATTCCAACTTATTCCATCTCTTAAGAACTCTTTTGCAATTCTCAGATTTCTGAATAATTGGGTAGGAATCAGCTCTTAAACCCGGGTTCCTCCATCCTTGTCTAACCACCTCCTCACATTGTGGATGTCTAGTCCACATCGCTTCAAACCGGAAGGGCCGAATAAAATTGGATTATGATCAAAGCAAAATGCAGATTTTATGAATACAGCCGCATCTTCAAATAACTCATTCCAGCTTGTATTGGCTAATACCCGATTTAACTTGATCCGAATATTGGCTGTACCTCTACCTCTTCGCCTATTGTTCCATGTGAAACATGGGCCATTAGAACCCAAGTCCAAAAGGTTGCATTGTGAGACCATGTCTTGGAACCTCTTTATATCCCTATCACCTTTTTTGTTGCCACCCGATTTTTCATGCCAGCCCAAGAAGCTATTAAAATCGCCTATACAGATCCAAGCACCCGTTCTATGATTGCTAATATTTATCAGCTGATCCCAAACTCTTTGGCGTTGATTTCTGATAGGGTCTCCATACACACAAGAGAGGAAAAACATCTTACCCTCAGCCAAAACCTCAGCATCTATCATTCGGTCATTAGCAACAATGATTTTAATCTTTATCCCACTTCTCCAAAAAATAGCAAGCCCACCAGCTGAGCCCACAGAATTAACAACATGACAATCCTCAAAAAATAATTTCCTTCTTATTTCCACCATTCTGTTGGTTTGACACTTAGTCTCAGCTAGAAATAAGATATCCGGAGCTTCCGAATAGGAGAGATTTTTTAACGCCAGAATTGCCCTGGAACTCCCCAGCCCTTGACAATTCCACCTCAAAATTTTCATAAATCCCCGTGGGACTGATAAACCCCAGTCGCCACGGGTCCAGACTCTAAAAAATGTTCATTATCTGCAATAATTTGGTCATCACCATCAATAGAGACCTGCTTCATTTTCCTTGGTCTACCACGCCTTCCTTTAGAAACTACTCTAGAAGGCTCAGCAATATTTAGAGCATTTCTTTTCTTTGAAGTGGGATGGGCCGATGGAGATCTACTAATCTGGAAAGAGGCAACATTTCCACTTCCTCTATTCTTCGTTGTGTTTAAGGATTTTTGAATGCCTAGAGGCCCATTCAAAGTGAGAGTATCACTAAGAATATTAACTGGACTGAACTGGGCTTGGGCTTCAAGCTGTCCACAACATGGAGAAGCTGGATTTTGAAACTGGGCTTGGGCTTGGGTGAGTTGGATTTGATTATGCATGGGTATGGGCATGAAGTCTGACTGATGGGTGGACATTGACTTAGTATTCTGCATGTTTATGGGCTGAGTCAGATTTATCTTAGCCATATGGTTTAATAGGGAAAAAATAGCCGAGGAATGGTCTGGACATTTCTGGAGATAGTCCTGGATAGGGACGGGCAGTTGGCTTTGGTTATTTTTCAAAAAGGTGTCAGGGGTGATCTGGATTGAAGTGCTATGCTCAACTGCAAATGGAGATTTCAAAGGAACGTTGGAAGTAAAATCAAAAGGAGCTGCTGCATACCTTGCATCAAAGGGGAAAATTTGGGAGCTGGTCTCCTGGGCCCTTGAGATCTCAGAAGCTGAAGTTTTGCCATTGGCTGAAACCATAGACTCCAGCTCAATAGCTAGACTAGGCCTTTGACCTCGTACATCCATGCTTTTTGACTTACCCTTCTTGCCCAAGTCCGGTTGACCGTCGGAGCTAACAGTAGGTGCCAAACGATCACCTTCCGGCGTAGCTTCCGAAGCTTCATTCTCGTTTTCCACAGAGTACAGCTTGGTGAAGATAATCTTGGCTTTTTTAACAAGTCTATCATCGGTATTGGAACCTCTAATCTCTTCCCCACATTTAGGTTTGGGTCTCTCTCTGCAGATACTATGCTCACTACAACCATGATTGCTTCGATGTATTTTGAGCTCTTCGAACTTTCTAATACATCTTCCTTCCTCATGACCTATCCTCCCACAGAAGGAACAATAAGTTGGAAGCCGTTCATACTTAACTGGTGCTTCAATAGATGGTCCCTGAGAGGAAGTGATTCTAATATGAGATTGGAGTGGTTTATCAATATTGATGCAGACTCTGGCCCGGAGATATGAGATTTTTGTGCCAAACTATAATCCTTCTATCACCATAACCGGACTTGTTTCTCCCAATTTTCTTACCACCTTCATAGCTATAACCGGATCTAAGAATTCAATCGGTAGGGAATGAATTTGAACCCAAAATTCGCAGAACTTAAACTCCCATTTCTTCCTTTCGTTCCATGGCTCCATAATAAGAAGGTTACCAGCAACAGTCCATGGACCTTCTTTCAGCACATTTTCCATATCAATTGGATGTTGAAACTGGAATAAGAATTTGCGTTCTTCCAGATTTATGATTTCCACCTTGTGACATGTATTCCAAGCGTTTAGCAGGCTTTCTGTGATGGCTTGTCTTATGAATGTTTTCCCTTCCATAACATAGCCAACCAGAGTGTTTTCCCAGGATTTTGTAACTCTTAACTCATCAGCAGCATCTAGAGTTACCTCATCATCCGATTCGATAGAACTACCTTCTGATCTGGGGGATTCAGATTGTTGAGATGGAGGATAGGAAGAGGATGGGCTTCCAGATTTCGGAATGTGAATAGGGATTAAAGTTCCCGCTGTATTCTGGTTTTGATCTGTTGAAGACATGGTTGGAAACAGGTTTGCAAAAAAAAAAAAAAAAAAAAAAAGATCAGCGCAGTTATGACTAAAGAACTAGAGATGTTTTATCGGGGAGATAATCATAAGGACACGCCAGACGGCGAGAGAGGTGAAAAACACGCCGGACGGCGGAGAAGAGAAAACACGCCATTCGGCGGAGAATTACAAGTGAATTTGCTCTGATACAATTTTAAATTTATCATAAACATTCACACAAGAACTCAAGAATTAACGTGGTTCGGCATTCATTGTGAAGCCTACATCCACGACAAGAAAACCCCAATCAACTTTCTTCTGGGGTGAGGTTTCATTATCTTTAAATAGAAAAGAGTAAGAGTTTTACAAGAAGTTAAATTTTAACTCCCCCTCTCTGCTAGTCTCCTTATAGAGTTGGGAGACTAGCAAGTTACATTCATAACAAAACCCTACTATGACCTTATTTAAGCGAAATTCAAATAAGATTTGTTACATTCAATTAGTAGCATAGTGAATATTAAAAATCATGGTCAAGATGTTTTAAACCATATTATTTATGATACGAGGTTGAGCTTCCTTGGGACAGAAATTCTAGTCATAAATAATGGTCGCAATCGGTCTTTGTTTCATCGTTGGAAAATCAAGGTGCAATATAGGATTTCAAGACCACATGCTCTAACTTGGAATAAGCCACCTGCGGAATGAGTTTCTCTCAATTGTGACGGCTCTGTCATGGGGAATCACGAAGGATATGGGATTCTTGAGAGAAATGAAATGGGTGAAGTTATCTTCGCTGTTGCTAGTAGGTGTCTGGAAACAAATGTTCTTTGGATGGAGCTTACGGCCATTCGTCGAGGACTGGTGCTAGCTTTGGAACATTTTATCCAGAGAGTCCAGATTCGTTCTGATTCATCGAGTGCTATTATGATGATTTTAGGTAGGTTTACCATACCATGGTACGCAACAGAGGATGTTTGTGATATCCAAGACTCATTGAGATGGTTGTGCCAATATGGGCTTCATCATGTTGTCCGTGAGCCTAATGTTGGGGCATATTTTTTGGCTGGGCTTTACCCATCTGTACATGAAATTTCTTTCTCTCCTCATTCTTTACCTGAAGCGTTGTCTCGTATTATAAAAGATGATGTTGAAGGGAAGACTTATTTCAAATTGTAGCTTTTCTTTTCTTTCTAATACAGAGCTACCTTTTTTTAAAAAAAAAAATATTAAAAATCATGATCAATAGAATCTCCATGTAAGGATGTAGAATTAAACTCTCACATTAAGATTCCATTTGCATGCTGAGTTACTTTTCCAACCTCCCCGGTAACTAAATAATCTTTCTATGTTCAACATTTTAATAAACCCCTCGCGAGGTTAATTTGATTCAAGTTTTCTTGAGGGTCTTGGTTTTGTTGCACTAGTTGCCTTATTCTTTTTCGATTATGGGATCTTGTGAGTTGGGTTGTATTGGGGGCAACTGTTGTTGCAGGGTTTAGTAATTGCTTTCTAGGGTGTGTAAGCATTATTTTTTTCTAAAATTCAATAAATGTCAGATCCTTTTATTCAAAAATTACAATATATATCATACCATATTTATCTCACACAAAATTCAATGCAGTACACTCTCCATTTAGATTCTTCTCTTGAAGATCAAATAATGGGTGCTAATGAGAGTAACCGCACTTCTAGAATGAAGATGAGTATGAGGGTAAACATCCTTCTACGACTCATCATCTTGAAGTGGGCATTAAAACCCTAAGAATCGCCTTTTCTCCTATGGACAATTAATCCCTGTGTATAGTAGCAAACTTTTTTTTTTTTTTTTTCTATTTTATTTTATTTTATTTTATTTTTTTAAATAGCATTAGAATTCAGGTTAAGGCCCAAAAAAAAAAAAAAAAAAAAACCCAAAATCTCAGTCATTTAGGATGAATCCCTATAAGAAACTTGCATGGTGCAGGCCATCTAATGAAGAAACTATTGTTTAGAATATGTGTGGAAGGTGATTCTTAGAAACTGTTTGCCACATAAAAAATTTCTCTATTTCACATGTTAAAAAATTGATGGTAAATAAATTGGTAATTATATTTGAAAGCTTGTATTACTATCATTCATTACGTTTGACAGGAAAAAATGACAGAAAAGGAACCTCCTTGATACGCATTTGCAGAATAGACCTCAAAATAGTGTGTGAGATGAAGTCTTATCACATTTCTCTTGCCAAATAATATGTCAAAGTTTACCGTAAAAGTATTATTGAAACTTGAAAGACCTAAACTTGCTGATTCAATGTCAAAGACACCCTTATTGGTAGCCGATACTCTGATATTGTTTACAAATCCTCTTCCGGAGTAAGAGGAGATTCCAGGGGCGGAGCTTGCCACATGTTCAGTTGTTGTGGTGTAGCTTCTCCCTTCTTTTGGGTCTTTGACCTCATTTATGCACCAAGAGAGAAAAGACTAAACTATTTATAATCAAATGTCTTTATCTCAAAGATTGATATCTCTGATAACATCATTCATTGTTGTAAAGTCTCTAGGGTCTTTGATATACAAAATCCTCCAATATTTTCCTACTTGTGTTTGATATTATAGATTTTGATTTGCTCAGAGAGAAATATTTCTTCGCTTTCTATACAATTGATTTCCCTCCAAACTTTATAAGTGGATCTAAATTGTCTATTTGGCACAGATTTTTCAGTCCTTAATGATTGTTCTTAAGGTTTTATCAAGTCTATTGACAGCCTTAAGCAAATGTTCAGAATTCTTCTCTTTTTTATTTTTTTTAGGGGGGGAGGGGTTGTTTTGGGTGGAGGAGAGAACGTGTATAAATTCTAGAGTTCCAAATTATTTGGCTGAAGCGTAATCCCACAAATCCTAAAAAATTTATGATTTAATTTTCTAATACTCTTCCTAGTGTCTTATTTTCTTATGATTTATAGTTTTAGCTTTTTAATAGAAATTTGTGATATAAGGTATCACAATGCATTGAACAATATATTATCTAGTAAAAATATCACATTTCATATATAAAAGTAATGAAAATAAGAATATCTAATATAATAATTCGAATAATAATCACAGATTTGTGGTGATGGGGCTGAACATAGATTCCACAACCATGGAACTAGACTAGACCAAGCTACTGATAACTAAATGTTCACAAACTCGATCTCGCTACAGCTTAATCACATCTAATCCTTTGAAGAGGAGACTCTCGTCTCAGTTCCACATAATCCCAACCGTGGAGCTTCTTGATCTTTATTTATGTACTCTCTCGTAAGTGGAAAATTAAAGAAGAAACACCCGATTGCAAGATTGAGAAGCAAAATGCTTAAACTCGGCAAGGAAAACCATTCTTATCCAACCTACAGTAAGTGCTATTCCATCACAAATCATATTATGTTTCGAACTCCTTGGCAGTATGTTAAAAGAGTCGAATGTCTCAAACTCCAAAGCAGTATGTTGTGACAGCTAGGGTTTTGCTCAACTGGTTTTGCAGCAATACAGTAAAAGAGACATATTTTTTTGTAAATTCTGATTCATACAGGGTGAGTGTTTGTATTTAGTAAAGTCTCTAAACGTAAGAAATGAATTACTGAATTATCAATACCACCCATCCATAGAATCTCTATAATGACACATGTCAGATCGCCATTTTGGATCTAAGCAGACGATAATTGTGCAGATACGAACAAAAATCTTTCAAACAAAGCATCATCTTTTGCTTTTAAACCCATTTACTTTTGTCTATACTGTACCATGCATCAATGTGACATTTAGAATTGGTAATCCCTTTGCCTGACTTTCAATGAAATTTTCAGTCACACCCAATAGAATGTAGCAGCGGATTTTTGGATTTTCTTGCTCTTTTGAGCTTCTGCTATGCAGAATCTTTATTTCTATTGGCTGATTTAGTACAACCCATGACATTTTACAGACACCATAACAACAATGTACATATGAAAGGACCAGATGTAGGAAGGCATGTGATTCATGATGGATGACCTTGTACCTTTTATTTTGATACTTTCACCAAAAACAAGATAAGCCTAAATTTTTATTTTTATGTTATATTATTCTTTTTTTTTTTTTTTGGGGGTTTTTTTTTCTGAGGGGGTAGTTGGGGTTGTAGAAGCAAGCCTACATGACCTCCAGATATGCTAAAAAGGGCCTACCTCATTATTTTAGGGTTTCCATAAAAAAGACTAAAAAGGCATCTCCTTTTTACTTAGTTTGGGGAATATTAGGGTTCATCACACCATGAAACTCACTTGGTAAAGACGAAGATGAAGATGATGGCATGATAGCAGCAAGGATGCACTCCGTTTGATTTGTGTGTAGAGAAAACAAACTCACTGGAAGACTAGCAGCACTTGGGTCACCTTCACGTGTAACACAAGAAGAAGACGATGATGGCAAACCAGTATCTTCATCCATGTCCAATTCCAACATTTCACACAGGTTTGGCATCTGAGACATCATTATCAGTGGATCATCAATGGGTTTTGAGATGAAGTTGGAGTCATCTTGTGGGTGGTAACACAGAAGATGATCACCATGTTTCTGATTCTCATGGGGCTGGTAACTGAAAGACCATGTTGTCTCACAAGAAGATCCATCTTGCAGAAGTGTATTGTAATCCATGAACCCAGCTGCAGGTTTGACATCTCCATGATTATTAGTGGGTTGCAGTTCGGAGATTGGATTGTGAAGTCGAAAATAATCTTGATGGGCATTAATGGTCAAACTAGGGTTTGCAGACGTTATTGACAACCCAGTTTCGTTGAAACCAGAATATTGGTGATTAATGGAGATATGATCATCCGGAATCGTGGCTAGGTCAGAAAAAATAAGAGAGAAGAGCTTCTTCTTTACCCTTGAGTTCCAGAAGTTCTTGACGTCATTATCAGTTCTTCCTGGCAGATGCTTGGCTATCTGAGACCATCTGTACAAAGACAAATTAATGAATCTGTAAATTCTAAATAACAAAATCTTCCAACTCTAAAGATGAAGATCGCTAGAGAAGATTTACTAATTACCTATTACCAAGGATTCTTTGGAGTTTTATGACAAGCTGTGCCTCTTGGCGAGAGAACTTTCCTCGTTTTAAGTCAGGTCTAAGGTAATTAATCCATCTTAGCCTGCAACTCTTTCCACATCTTTCAAGGCCTACACCAACGAAATGGGTTCAACACTATCTAATATATATACATTCGGTGTACATGTTCAAATGTCTGAATTAACAGTACACTTCAAATTAATCTTACCTGCAAGTCTGGGAACCGAGCTCCAACAACCATGCCCATAGGTGGAAATGTAGTCGATGAGTTTCTCGTCTTCCTCAGGTGACCACAGTCCCCTTCTAACCTTCTGTTTGTTGCAGCATGAATGATGGCCCATTCTCTCTCTCTCCCCAAACTAAAGACAAAGAGGGGAATTATATTAGAAAAATGATCATTAGAAGTATGAGCAGATCAACAAAGGAAGACAAGTCATGGCGAAGGGGGCTTGGAGAAGAGGCGTGAGAGATTCCAGAGAGAGTGTGGGATGACGGAGGGTAGTACACAGTAGTTGTGAATTTAATATGGGTGGTGTACCACCACCTCCATGATTACTCTGAACTTGTTTTATGAAAGGAACTGCAGAGCTTTTACACCAAGAAAGGAAGATCAGTCGAGACTATCTGAAGTCCAAGGCTCTTATTGATTACTAGATCCGGTAGGATTGGAGATACTTATAAACACATGGTGCAAACCAGAAGGACAGGCCCCACCTAGATTTTTTTTGGAAGGGGGGATTTTTAAATATTGGGACGGGAATATTAAATAGAAAAAATTGCACTGGCAAATAGAGGCCTCTTAAAGCATTGGACCCCATTTTATGTTTAAAAACACAAAGACCCCAAAATTGAATTTTCATTGAATATATTTGTCAAACTTATCACTAAAAATAGTTAAATTATTATTTATTTTAAAAAATAACCCTAAAATAAATAGTGTCTGAAAGGTTTTTAGTGATAAATTGAACAAATATATCCAATGAAAATCTAATTTTGGGGTCTCTGTGCTTTTTAAAAATAAAGTGGGGTGTCAGTGCTTTAAGGCTTCCATTTTGGGGTGCCAGGGCAGTTTGCTCTATTAAATAATATACCATCAAGCACAGTTTAACTAGCGGCCTCTTCACTAAGAGGTGTTTGTCTTACCAATTAAACAACCATAATGGTAAGATATTCTGGAATTCAGATTCTCTCCATCCCGAGTTGTCCTCTATCTTGTCAATCCAACCATCAAATGGTCAACCCGTGGACGGGTAAAATTTGAACCTTAGATGGATAGCCTGAAACGAAATCAGTCCTCCTAGAAATGACTAACACGAAATTAGTCTGTTTTCAAAAGATGTGATCCTCTCCATCCAACGGTTGTAGTTTTATTTTTCCACACGTCGCGAATCTAACGATTGTACTCACAAACAAAGGCAACTTCAGATAGAAAGGATCAAAATCTGATATCTTGCAACACCAAAAAGCTTATCAATGAAGATGCATATAAAACTTTGATCATATCATTATTATTATAGCAAAATAGATTTTCACCCCTTGTGTTTATAAACAATTATATTTATATCCATAGAATTTATTCTTTATACTATGTTTACAGCCCTTATGTCTTGAATTATATAACAACAATACCCCTACTCTTAGAATAATAAGGTAAAGTGATGAGCTAGCATACATTGTATTTTCAAAATTTTCAACATTATCCTTCTTTGTTTCAAAACCTATTAAAAAGAGAGGAAAAAAAAAAAAGTAGAAGAAGAAGAAGAAAAGAAAGAGGAAGAAAGAAAAATTAAAGAAATGAAAACGACTAAGTTTTTTTTTTTTTCCCCCCTTTCTGAAGCAGTTCACTAAAGATCTCCTAAAAAAGATGGATTCACCATAACAATTTGAGTTGTTGCAATTAATTAGATCTTGTCTGGAAACGGATCCTTGTATATGGATAAACGATAGATCTAATCGAAGGAGATAATTGGAATAATGAATCATTAGAATTTGAGGGTTTTATTTCGAGTTTGTGTTGTAAGCTCCTTAAGGATGAAATTCGAATTTAAATCTCCTCAAAATTGAATTAAAATTGGGAGATCAAAAGTCGGAATTTCGGACTTAGAAGTAGTCTGGAACATGGGCGATCACTTGACCCAACCAACTGCCCCAAGCGACCGACTGGGTCACAGTAGCTCTGTGAAGTTGGTCTTTGCTCTGATTTGACTCAATGTTGTTAATGATGTACTTTGTTAATTTGTGATATAGAATGAATGATTATGTTATAGTGGTTGGTGATGTGATGTAATTGTGATGAAAGGTTATCCATTTGGGTATCCGTTGCTCGGGATATCAGGAGGTTGTGGTATGGGACACATGCTTACTGATGCCCCCAGCACAATCATGATTGTTGAATGACATACCTAGGGAGTGTAGATTGCATGGCTAGGTACCCATACATGCTACTACTCTTTCAGTAGGAGAATTGAAGCCGAATGACCAGTGATAATAGTGATGTGACTTTGTTTCATCCTACAACGGTAACTAGTCCGTGAGGAGATTCAGTGGTCCATTATTGATTATGCATTGGTATGGTTGCATATATTAGGGTTTGGGCTCATGGACATTCAAGGAGCGGCCGGGTGTCATGAGGGGGTCATGAGAGCATCCACCCCAACAATATGTGGATGACCATAGGGTTAGGGAATAGAGTCCAACAATGGTAGCCAGTCCGTGAGGGTTCTCATTCCTAGGTAGATAAAGATACTGAATCGAGTTGGTTGGTGCCATAGGGAAAGTATCTAAACTACATGTAGTATGTTATTGTATGACCTTACATTGGATTATAAACCCTAACATGCGCCAGTACTCATGCTAATGGTCGTGGTAAGAGAATGTTGACCTAAACCCCAACCATGGATGATTGACGAGGACTTAACCCCTTTGCCCGGGATCCCAACAGAGATAACCAGTCCGTGAGGGATTAGAGTGACTAGACCTACCCAAAGGAGGGCTGGTGTTAATCTTAAAGCATGTCAACCATGTAGAGACTTGCATAGTTAAATTCTAGCTGCGTTCATATAATTGCATATCATTTTTTACATATGTGCTTACTTTGATATACTGTTGATATGTATGTGAGATGTGTTTTCCCTAATTGAGTTCGTCAAAACTCATGCCTCTCTTTGTATGTTAAATTATATTGTATAGATGGTATTCCAGAATCAGGAAAAGTTCTGTATGACTGGAGCAACTCTTGTGAAGAAGCTGTGGCGGTGTCAGTGGGAGACGAAGATGTATGTCATGAAGCCTCCTGCGGATGCTTGGAGTGTGCTTATAGTACCCATTGATGGCAGAAGGAGACAGATCACCCAGCACTTCGAGAGGTCGGTGGAGGAGAGTTGAATGGCTCCCCTCGTTGCTAGATTAGAAGAGAAGACTCTCGCTTAGGAGAGAAAAATAATAAAACTGAATTAGTTTAATATTGCTTCCACTGAACTTGATAAATTTTGGAACTTGGTTACTTTGATTCCTTTTCTTTGATTCATTTTGTATGGAGTATTTGGACTCATGTAATCCTTTTTAATTAATTATTCGAACTTTTTCTTGCTTATGATTATTATTACTTGCATTTATTATGATTGATGATAAAACCATGGATCTTGTGATGGATAGTACCCACGGGTTGTCAGGCGGGACTTATACGAGCGGGTGGGGTGTGACATCTTGTCTCTTGCTCCCTCATTTCCTACTTAGGATTTCTATTAGGAGAAGTATGATCTCATCCAACAACCTCATCAAAAAGGGGAAAGTCAGACACATTTACTTTTGACAAAATTTCTTAAGAGCAAACCATTGGAACTTCAGTCATTGGTAGAAGGATGAATGGAGGAAGGAAGAGTGGAGACTTCATGTCCGGAGGGCTGGACTGACTTAGTTACCCCTCTATATTTCTCTTCTTTTCCTCAAGATTCACCTTTGGGAAAGATGGAGTTCGAATGTTTTTACTCTTTTTAGAGGAAGTTAATTTCTGACTTGAGGAAGGTCCCATGGACCAAAGTTTTCTTTTCGAAGTCCTTGTCTTTTTTGGCCTTAGAGCAAGGTCCTCATTAACTTCAACTCTTGTGATTTCAACCTCAACATCATCACTAGTTTCTTCATCAGCTCCAGTCTCTTCACCAATTTTTTTCTCTTTTCCAACAAATTTTCTTCTCTTATTTCTGGCCCTCTCTTTCTTCAATTTGACATGATCATGCACTTCATTAGAGTCATCTTCGTCAGACTCTGTCTTTGGCACTCTTTCTTCTTTTTCTCTTCCCGAATGCAATTTCAGCTTCCCTCTCAGCATATACCTCTTGTTGAATGTTAGCAATACTAGGGGCTTTGCAAGTTTCAACCCCTGGATAAGGTGTGAGAGTCAATATGAGAAATTGAGAAAGATATATTGAAAAGAAAATAATAAATAATAAATAATTTAAAAAAATTAAAAAAAAAAAAAAAGAAAGAAAAGAAAGGAAATGTACCTAGCAGGAGGCCATAACAAGTTAACCCATCATCAATCCTGAACTCATTTACATCAATTTGAGTTCCAGAGGGAAACAAGTCTCATGTTTGCTGATCATATTCATCGAGAGGAGGCCTCTGTTTAAAAGGAATCAATGGTTCAAGGGAATGGAAACCCCATCAAGAACGGTAATTGGGGAAGTGGATAGCACAGAAGAAATATAAAGATAGATAGAATGGATGATTCAGCAAAAAACGATTGTCCCATTTGGCACTAATCCTAGTTCTCCTTGAGAAATGCAGAAAACCACACTCACTTCCAACTTTCAGAGTGTAATAATTCCTGAAGAGATTAACAGAAGGATTATGTCCCATTTTTTTAGCGAATGCCCAAAAATAGTTGACAAGTCTCCAACTATTTGGGGTCAGTTGGCAGGGACCAGATTTTGTAGTAGTCAATAAGAGATTTAACCCAGGGATTCAGAGGAATCCTAAACATGACCTCTAAAGATTTGATATAAACGGCGATGACACCAGGAGCAATCCGATGGGCACAGTCAGAGGGCTTAGGGAGCCCAAGCCTACTTCAAAAGGAAAACTATAATCTTGCAGATAGGACGATAGCTTGGGCTTTTTTTATTTTGGTAGGGAACCACTCAGGATCAGTGGTTGTTGGATTCTTTCTCTCTTTCTTACTATCCACAGCTTTATAAGGGACTATAACTTCGTCATGAGCATATGGAAAGGGTTCCCAATCCAAGCTAGGGGCTTGACTGGGGGAAGGACCAATAGAGTCTTCTTCTAGAACAGATTTAAAATGGGTCTCAGCCTCAGGAACAAAACTGGAACCAATAGGTTTATCAAGACGATCCATGAGGGAATGAAGGGAAAGAAGATGGAAAAGAGAGGTTCATAAAGTATTTAACAAAATAATGAAATAAGTTGCAGGCAAACAAGGAAAGGTAGAGGCAAAGCTGAGAAGAAGATGAAGAAGAAAAGGGGCAACAAAGGAGTAAATATAGGAGGTAGAACAATGTGATTGGAAGTTCTTAAATTTTGGAGGGAAAAATATATGATGGTTCAAAAATCAATGGTTGTAACTGATCCAAGTTGACATCTAAGTTGATCACTTGAGTTTTGGAACAACGCAATTGAACACGTGGAGAAGATGGATAAGTCAAGAAAAAGGTATTGAAAACGTACGCCAGAAGATCAACCATATTTGCTGAAAATGAAGGTTAGCATTTATGAGGAGATGGAAAAAGGCTAACAAGCTGAGGTCATCATTAGATATTCGAGAAGATTTTGGGGGACTAAACTTTATTTTTGAAATGATTACGAAGATTAAGTGTTTTCCCAAGGCAAGGAAAATCCATTTTCAAAGGAGTTCAAGCCGTAAACCAAAATTCTAGTGGTTTTGGAAACTCAAATGTTGATGAATCCAAATCTTGCCACATGGATAACACATTTTAGAATCAATGTTCAAGATTGAATGATTAATTCCAAAGACAAAAGATGGCTCTGATGAATCTAGTATATATTGATTGAACTCTCCAGCTCATAGAGGAATTTGACAATACTTGATGAACTCTGATGATCAAATGATGAGCTTAGGATACCTGATGAGCTCTATGAATCAATAGATTGAAATCAGGATTCCTGATGAACTCAGTTGATCAAAGGATGAGCTCAAAGTTTCTGATGAGCTCTATAGACTTAAAAATGAGGTCAGAATTTCTGATTGAACTTTTTCAATTGAAGGATGAACTCAATGTTTAAATAAACTCTCTTGACTAGAGATGACTTCAAATAATGAAGAATTCTCACAGCCCAGATCCGGTGAAGAAGTAAATTAAAGGTGATTAGACAAAGGCGGATAAAATGACCAGATAAAAGACTTGAAAACTTCCTAAGTAGAGTTTCAATTTGATTTCAACCTGGTCAACAGGCTTGGGGGCTTGTGTTATGAATAAATTGCGTAAGACCCTATTCGCGTTGGGTCGACCAATCTTAACCAACGGCTTGAGCCAGATACCGGGTCAACCCAAAAGCCACGCAAGGATCTAATCCTAACCATCAATTCTACAGCACTCAATCGACAGTTCAAAGAGAGTTAAGTTACTAAGGGAATCTATAAATTAGAATCCAAGACACTCAGATCCACTCAAAAACTATCTGCATTTTTCCTGCCCTGGAGCATTCAAACATTCCTGGCCTCTTAGGAGCTCTGCGATCCTAATTCATGTAGATCACTGACTTGATCATCAGAGATAGAGCGCCGATCCAGCTGATCGGCCCGTTTCTTAACAATTCTTTGTCAACTTTGCAGGT
This sequence comes from Hakea prostrata, assembly GCF_041222555.1. Classification (NCBI taxonomy): domain Eukaryota; kingdom Viridiplantae; phylum Streptophyta; class Magnoliopsida; order Proteales; family Proteaceae; genus Hakea; species Hakea prostrata. Next base: position 52,365,549 of record NC_142608.1, on the reverse strand, counting down.
CTGGTTAGTTTGGTGTGATTAGCGGTTCATGGATCTGACGATTTCTGCACCAACATAAAGTGGTGCCGCTTGCAATGCACTAGTGTAAACCCCAGCTGAGGTGTTACACAATATTAATGTGGATGACATGCACCTCGATGAGCAAAGAGGCTAAATGTGAAGTACGGGGTGGAGTGTGGTTCTGCAAGAGTGGCGGTAATGTTTCATAGAAAGTTAATTTGATGGGCGTCTAAGCAAAGGTGGTGGAGTTCCGTAAGACAAATGTCATTGCAAATTGCTCGGTCACATCAGCAGCAAAGGATCCATGTGTGCACCAATGGCCTAGCATTATGATTGAGACAACACTTAAATTTAACCTGGTTTACACATAGGTGTGATGTGTTATGTTCATAGGTGAAGTTGAAGAACTTTCAAGTACAAGCTTACAAGGAAGATCTCTCACAAACATCAAGATCAGTATCACTCACCCAAAACCCTAAGTGTATGTTTCATAGCCCCAAAAGGAAATGATAGGAGAAAACCAAATTATTATGAACATAGGCACTATCACAATGCCTCAGGCAAGAAGGGAGGAAAGTACAAGAAGCAAATGGACAAACACAAGTTAAGAGTTGCTCTGGAATGATTACAAGTTTGAAAATTCTCTCTCCCTTTGGATTCATAAATTGTCTTTACTTGTCGATGCCTGTCAACCCCATCACCTAACAGTGTCCATGGCGTTGGGAAGGTGCATGGGTATCAATGTTAACCCTGCAGATAGAGCTTTGTGTAATTCTTTCATTGATTTGATTATTAAAGGAATTCTGTATACACTATACAGGTTCAGCTAGCTTTCTCCCGTTGTCGCCTCTTTTAGCTAAAGCAATTAGTATTCATTAGCCTCCAATTTCCCTCTAGCAAGTGATGGTGATAGATAGGTGCACGCGTTCATTCACTCATGCTGATCGTAATTGTTAAGTTTTCTCCATTGTCTTCTTTGTCTTTTTGAATGTACGTCTCTATCTTTTTAGAAAGATAAGTATGAATTAGTTTGTTTCTAGTTGAATTTGTTAGTAATTATAGGTGTAGATTGTCAGGGTTGGCAACTACGCAATTGAGGCAATTTATGCTGTAAGCTGGAACTGTTCGTCAGTGATTTGTCAGCTTTGAAGAGGCCCCAGTGGCTCAATATAGCTTCACAAAGTTTTGGATATTTAATATTCAATTTGGGGGTGATTACTAGTATTTCAAAGTTTTTGATTGCTTCTGTGAAGTTTTGAGATCATTGCGCAAGGAAAAGGTTCTGTTGTATGGCTGATATCATAGGTCACCACACATACTTCATGTTCAACAAATTTTTTTAACTACACAGTTGTACTCAAGGTCCAACTTGAATTGGAAAACGTTATTAGCTCGTGAAGTCTTCTTTCCTATGCACTTTGGATGGTGATTCTGACATCGGATGAAAGAGTTATGATATTTCTCGTGAGAGTGTGCAAAGTAGAGCAAATTTGAGCAGCTTGAGTTTATAAAGAATCTCAATTTTGCTATTTATGATTCACCGTGGTTGTCTTGGTCACAGGGGTTAATCTTTAAATTTGAAGAGTTAGGGTGGTCTTTCTTGAGAAGTGATTATTGCCAAAGCTCACGGTAAAGTCTTCTATAGAGGTTCTATTTTGATTTAATCGGAAGGTCCCCGCACTCTCTCCTTCCCATCTCTTATAAAACACTTTGCCAATGGAGGAGTAGTAGGATGGTTAGGAACATGCTTATCAAGGCCTGGATTTGCAATATCCTTCCCCTTTAAAAGCGCCTTCCAAAAAACACCTTTTTTTTTTCTTTTTCTTTTCTTTTTTTTTTTTTTTTTTTTTTTTTTTTTTTTTGCCAATCCCGGTTTTCAAGGCTTTGCCCTGACTAATCTGGTGTTCGATCCGGGTCGCACACCTGGCTGTGGTGGGTGAGTCTCCCAACGGGGATTTTTTGCATCCACAAGGTTTCGATACCGAAACCTTGCTTAAGCGGACCAAGCTGCTTACCACTTGGACCAACCTCCATTGGTTTATAAAACACTTTTTTATTGCAAAGAAATAGGTTTTGGGGGTTTTGGCTTGTGAAACCACAAAAAAATATGGAGAAAAAAAGGTCAAAGGTATGATTAGGTGAAAAGTTGAAGCAGTGAATGATATCTTCTTTTAGAGAACTAGCAATCAAGGTTGTTGAGTTTGTCTTTGAGATTTTCTTTATTCAATATATAATCAAGTAGGTGCTTGTTTAGTATAAACTAGTAGAGGATGTCGACTCATTCTCTTGTGGGTGCTCCATGTCTTGATCGTATTGGGAATGGATGCTCTCTGATCATTACACTGATCAAACTTCAGTAAAAGTATTAATAAATATGAAGCTCTATTTGGGCTTACTCTATGGAGGTAGATAGCCATGTGAAAACTCTATAGAATTCTAATAGTTATCTACGTTTTTGGGCCAAGGGGAGGAGTTTATTTATGATTGTATATTCGTATAAGAGCAATACAATTTTGGTTACATGCGGACTCTTTCTCATCCACAAAGTCTTAATTTTCTCTACGAGCTCAAAGTAGGAGTAATAACAATTTTGAACTCACAAACAAATATAAAATTTGAAAGGTTGCTACTGATTTGAAACTAACAAGAGTTAAGGTCTACTATTGGTTTTGAATTTGAAAAATCAAATTCATAAACATTGGATAGTAGATACCTCTAATAGGTCACTCTTTGTGTTGTTGAACCACCACATAAACCTGTCTCTTGCGTGGTTATTTTTGTTGTGGATTTTTGTGAGTGCTTTTGTTTTGTGGAGTGGGTGTGAACTGTAGGGGAAGGAATGCACAACCGAAAAGAAGAACAAGAAAAATACATTCAAAAATTTTATCATAGTTTGGCAAAATTGCCTATTTTCACCGAAGAGAAAAAGAAATTCCACTATATCTTAAAACTTAACCACTCTCGCACCTTACAAATGCAACCATTTGCTTTCCTTTTTCTAAGTTATCCATAGGATATTTATAAAAGAACCTAAAATCCTAATCTTCGTACAATTATAATTTTACCTCTATACTAGTAATTGATTCAAAAAACCCGTAACAATTACAAATAGGTCTGAACTCTATTTATACCACAGAATACGAGACACTCCGAAATCCAATGTGAACACTAGGAAGACTTTGTTGTACGTGTCTTTCCATTTTGCACATAGCTGAGAAGCATGGTGTTCCACACAATTGTGCAATTAGTTCCACGAATTGAAAATTATCTCGTGGGCTCACTCATTACACTCCCCCTCCCCTCTTTTCTCTTAGGGATGCCTAAACTTGAATTTATGGATGTGCTTCTAACACAGTAGTAACAATATGTCCAGGAGGTCATAGACTCATAGGTTTGAAATTTTACCCCACCCACAACTTCCTCCCTCCTCCCTAGACCTCTGGGCCACAATCGCTATGACTAATTGATGATAACAAAAAAAGAAAAGAGAAAAAAGTGACTCCCTTTTAGGATCTTTTCCTATAGTACAAAAGGCCCAAGAAACAATGAGATTCTTCAAACTTATGTACCCTTTTGTTTTTCTTGTTGTGGTTGGATCCTTTTTCTTTTCTTGTCCAAAGAAAATAGTCGGTGTAAAGTTAGTTACTTTCTTGTAATAATTGGATCCTCAACTGTAAAGCTAATTACTTTCTAAAAGCTGGTAGGTTATCAAATCAAATTAGAGGCTTGATGAAATTCTGACGGAATAGTAATAAATCAACATTTCCCAACTGATTTGATTTGACTGCGTGAAATACGCATTGGTTCTTGGGAGTCATCCATTTCAGGCCAACTCCAAGAGGACACTAGGAAGCAGATGGCTGGTTGGAATAATATTCGATTTCTCCATCGTTTAATTTGGAATTTGGAATCTGGAGTTTGAATTATGAACACTTAAAGAAGACACTTAAGAGAATCTGGAGTTTGAAATATGAACACTTAAAAGAAGACACTTAGAGAATCTTACCCTGCAACATGGTCGAAGGGCTTTTGTGGATTTTGTTTCATCCGGAGAGAAAAAGTTGAAGAATGCAGGGAAACAAACAGCTGTTAATTACTTTATCTCACCTCGTTTTTTTCGTAGAACTTTATGTCACCTTGAAGGTATGAGAGATTGATTTATTTGGTTTTTTCTTGTCTTTTATTTTTTGGCCAAAGTCTTCTTCAGTCACTTCATGTTCATTCCTTTTATTGGAACCACTTCATATACTTTCTTTCTGATCTCTTTACCCTTCTCCGGTTGCTACCGAGTAGAGCTATTCCAAAGCCAAAGCCAGGTAGCTGTGCCCTCTTCACCCCCACCTCAACGAAAAAAAAGGAAAAAAAAACAATTTTTAGTAGTTTCTTTCCTCTCATAATTAAAAAAAAAAATTCTACTTTTTTTTTTTTTTTGTGTGTGAAATATAGTACTTGATTTTCAGATTAAAAACAAATTTTAATAATTAAAACAGAATAAAAGTCATTGTATTTTGTGTGAAGTCTCAATATTTGATATTGTTGTTAAATCTGGCTCCAACCTGATGGTTATGAATCAAATCATACACTGTTAACATTTGTCGTACTGCTACTTTTAGGACATAGGTGTGTTTATCCACTAGATTACTCTTAAAGCCTCTCTCTCTTCATTTTCAACTTCAACTTTGATTGAGAAGATTGATGATTAGAAGAATGTTACGTTTTTTTTTAACAGTCAATCGTTTCCACTTTAGTGGAGAAGCAACAAGAGAGCTTCTTTAACTGGCGCAGAATTTTTTTTTTCCCACAAATCTGGATTATAGCAGAACCTTCCAAAGAAGATGCTAAACCTTCAGGGCCTTAAGCTGGTGCCACAGCCTTCTCTAGAAGCCCTGCATGAGTTCGTTAACCGAAGGAATTGATTACTAAACTATAAGCTGAGGCCACAGAGAATTCCCATTTGATGTGGCAGACCAAACGTACCAATCATCTGTGAGAAAGATAGTAAGTGGAACACCATGGTCACTCTTTGTGCATGGCAAGCTTGCCAAGTGTATATATGAAAGTGGAGCAGCGCTAGAGATATTTGGCCATGCTTTCTAAAAATATAGAGTATACATGAAGTCCAGATCCTTTCAATCTAGTCTGTTCCTCTACTTACATAGTTACACTCACATGAATGTGAAGTCTATATTCAAAATATTTATCTGTATCAAATAGAAATAATGTGATCCCACACTTATGTAAGTGTGACTATATAAATAAAGGAGCAAACGAAATGGAGAGGATCTCCAATAGTGTATGTATGGTATGGCAAGGTCTGCTAGAGCTGGAAGGCTTCAATACTTTTTTTTTTTTTTTTTTTTTTTGGTGAAAGGAGGTTTTATTCAACAGAAGAAACAACAGCAGAGCAAAAGCCCGGTTCTAAAGCAAGCAAAGCTTGCAACCAGGGGGAGCTCATAGACCAGAAGTATCTGGAGCCGAGAGAGATGCCACGCAGAGCCAAAGAGTCTGCAACAATGTTGCCAAAACGAGGTAAAAAAGAGAAAATTACAGTTGCAGAGCCAACAAGTTCCAAAATATCATCCACCAATGGAACAGCCATTAGAGGAGCAACTGATTCTTTGTTGAGAGCTCGGACAACAACTTGGCAATCCAATTCAATGATCAAGTGACTTAAACCAGCTCCCAATGCAAATAGAAGACCAACTTTTATAGCTTCCAATAAGATTGCAACTCATAATCAGGCCCTCAGAGAAAACAAACTTGATGCCACGGTTGCTTGAACGACCAATAATACCAATGCCTTCGCAAGAAGCAGAATCTGGAAGGGCAGCATCAACATTTATTTAATCCATCCTTCCTCCGAAGGAAGCCAAATGCAAGGCTGTGGAGAAACCGCAAGAGAGGAGGGAGTGTTCCACACAGAGGAGAATTGTGCCCAAGCTAAATTGGCCTTATCAATCACCATTTGAGGATTAATGTCAACACCATTAAATAAGAAATTGTTCCTAGACAGCCATATAGACCACAAATAGAATGAAGCTCGACCGAAGAGTTCTCTGCCAAGCCGTTTATCTTTCTTTGTAAGATCACACCAATCTGAAAGCATTGCAGCTAAAAACAAATCTGATGTAGTGTTGATTCTAGGAGAAATGTGAAACCCAAACCAGATTGCCTTGGCATAGGGGCAATCGAAGAAGAGATGATCTATAGATTCATGAGCATTTCCACATCTAGAACAGGTTATATCAAGTGGGATTTGCCTATGCAATAGAGCAATGGTCATGGGAAGGCCATTGGAGCACATTCTCCACATAAAAAAAATTGATCTATGGGAGTGTAGCAGAGTTCCAAATCAGTTTCCACCTAAAGGGAGGGAGCCTCAAATGAGAATGATGGTTGGATGAGGATGGCCGATTGTTCAACTGTTGATGTTGTTCAGTGCATAACAAGTGGTATGAGCTTTTAACTGAGTGAATACCATTCGAAGAAGGTCCCCAAACTCGAATATCAACACCTCTTCTTCGATCAAGCCTGATCTGCATGATAGATTTTATATCCTAGGTATTGAAGAGCATATGAAGAAGTGGTAAATTCCAACTGCCATCAGAATTAAACAATTGTTGGACTTTGGGAAAGTGGCAATCAATTGGTTTACTAGATATAATGCGATAACCGGGATTATCCGGAATGCATGCATCTATTGAAGATCCATCACCCACATTCCAAATCAGCCCTTGGATCAGCACCTCACGATCAGCTAACACACTTTTCCATAGATGAGAAGGATTATGTCCCTTCAAAGCCTGCAAAAAAGGTATTCTAGGAAAGTAGATGGCTTTAAGAGTTTGAACCCACCACAGATCAAGTTCAGCCCTAATTTTCCAAGCCAGCTTTGACAATAGGGCTTTGTTGTCTAATGAGGAATCTTTAAATCCTAGACCTCCATGAAATTTAGATTGACATAATCTTGCCCAGGCGATCCAATGGATATGAGCACCATTACTATTAGAACCCCAGAAAAAATTGGCCGAGGCTTTCCTAATAGCATCATAATGTTTTTGGTGCAGAACAGATGAAGACCAGCATAGTTTGAAATAGTGGATGCTACCGATTTAATCAGGACTGATTTTCCTGCAGGTGTAAGTAATTCTCCTTTCCAACCTGTGATTCTTGTATGCAATATATCTTGTATTTCAGCTAAGAATTCATTCTTTTGAGAAGCATAGTCCATTGGAAGGCCAAGATATTTCTTAGGAATTGGACCCAGTGCATCTTTAGAACTTTTGTGAACCAGCGCCTCCATCTGCTTGGGGTGCTAGGACTAAAATAAAGTGATGATTTGGATCTGTTGATATGTTGTCTTGATCCATTACAAAACCTGTCCAAGCATTCCTTTAAGCCATGGATTGATTGCACCGAGACTTCAGAAAAAAGAACTATATCGTCAGTAAACATCAAGTATGAAAGTCTAGGTGCTCTATTTTTAATCCTAATTCCAGGAATCAAGCCCTCATTTGCTGCTCTATCAAATAAGTGACATAAAGCCATCGAGCACAGAGAAAATATAGCTGGGGATAAAGATCACCTTGCCGAATACCCCTTGAGGGAGATATGGAGCCCTGCACAGTTCCATTAATAAGAATAGAGAAGGACATAGAGATGATATTTGCCATGATGAGCTCAACCCAATGAGAATGAAAACCAAGCCTAAGCAGCACCTATTGAATAAATTGCCATTCAAGTCTATCATAGGCTTTTTTAATGTCCACTTTGGCTGCCATAAAATGTGTCTTACCCTTACACCTCTTTTTTATGTAATGGAACATTTCATTTGCAACAATAATATTCTCAGAAATAGATCTTCCTGGGGTAAATGATGTTTGGTGAGGATCAATGATATTAGGAAGGAAAAGTAGAGAGTCTTATTGCAATTACCTTGGAGAAGACCTTAGCAGCTACCCCACAAAGACTGATAGGCCAAAATTCCTCCATTGTTTGGGCATTATTGTTGTTGGGAATAAGACAAATGAGAGTCTTATTGAAATGCTTAGGAAATTGCCTGGAATAGAAGACTTCTCTCACAAACTCAAATAGATTAGCCTTGATTAGATCCCAAAATCGTTGAAAGAAAGCTGGAGGCAAGCCATCCCAACCTGGAGATTTATTTGGCTCCATCGCAAAGAGGGCATTCTTGATTTCTTCCATAGTCGGGGGGTTTAGTGAAAGATCATTCATTTTCAAGGAAACAACAAGTCTAATATAGCATAACAGATAATCAAGAGCAGATGGATCAATACCTTCTGAAGTGTAGTAGCTCTGAAAATAAGATACAGCTTCATGGATAATTCCTTGTAGAGTAGTGATCCACGTACCATTCTGTTTTTTCAATTTGATGATGCGATTGGAACGCCGTCTTTGAAGAGTAGTAGCATGAAAAAAGAAGTATTCAGATCTCCGCATTTTAGCCATTGTATACGAGATTTTTGACTCCATAAAGTTTCTTCTTGAGCAATCTCTTCCCTTAATTTAGCAGATAGAAAATTCATATGTTCCTGAGAGAAATTAGAACTTGATTCATCCATGAGACCAACCATTTCAAATTTAAGAGACTTGATGTTATCTTGTACTTTGCCAAATACCTCCTTATTCCATTTCTGAAATATCACCTTTGTATTTCTTTGTCTTTTTTTCAATCGGCTACCAACATTGCCATTACCAGTAGGAGACCAAGCTTGTTGAGCAATCAGATGGACATCAGGGTTCCTAAGCCACATGCTTTCGAATCGAAAAGGACGAGGGCCTCGCATCCGGCCACCTTCAGTATCAACTAGAATTGGATAATGGTCTGAAGCATGGTTTGGTGATACTAGAGATGTTGAATCTGGAAATTGAATTTGCCACTGATTATTGATGAAAGCTCTATCCATGTGGATTGGAATATTATTGGCTCCCAATCGACGGTTAGTCCAAGTAAAACGAGGACCTTGACATCCCAAATCCAAAAGGGAACAAGCATCTACAATATTACGAAAACTAGCAGAGTCATGGGACTATGTTCTTGATCCACCTATTATTTTCTCTCTAGTGTAATGTTGAATTGAAGTCTCCCACCACAAGCCAATTATCAAATTTCGTAGTTGCTATCTCAAATAAACTAGCCCAGGCCGATGCTCTATCTTCACGTCTAGGAGCCCCATAGAAACCAGTAATGTTATAAGAAATTTGGTCAGAAGATATACATTTGAAATCTAGAAAATTTTGTGATGATTTCAGCACATCAATCGAATAACCATTTCTCCATAGTAAAGCTAGACCCCCTGTAGCACCACTAACATTAACATTAAACCAACCGTCCATCCTGAGGTATTGAGCCAGTCTTCTTATACGGCTGCTATTGCATTTTGATTCCATTAGAAAAAGAATATCAGGGTTTAGCACTTTCAAGAGGCTTTTCAAAGACAAGAACTTAGAGGATACTCCCAAATCTCTAATGTTCCAACTCAACATCTTCATGGCTCCCCATGGGGCTGATCTCCAGCACCCATGGGGTTGTCGGATAAAAAAGAGGGCATGTGGATAGCTTTCGTAAGAAGTTCCGGTTAAGGTCTCATTCTTCTAGCTTTCTTTTGTTCAGGGGAAGTAGATGAAGAGAACAGAGCAAGCCTTGTCTGGGACAATGACTCTTATTGGAGGTGTGTGGGTCTAATGTATTTGAGTGGGCCAATTATGGGTTTGAAATAATATCAGAAGGTAAGCAAGAGGTTGCAGGTAGAATAGCTAGTGGGCTTGCACTTAATGGGCCTAGCAGTATACAAGATTGGTAAGGGTTTGAAAGGTGTATTTGGGGTGGGCCAACCCAGTTGCAAGTTAGGTTGTCCAAGGGTAATATTTTCCAATGAAGGAACCAAGCTTTTGAAATTGTTTGAATTTTTAAATGGAGAGCTGGTTTGTTGGGTTTGGTAGGATGATGATTGATTGGTTTCTTTTAAAAGCCTATGAGGTGCAAGTGTGGGAGCAGGGAGTTGTACGAGCGCCTGAGAATGAGGGGGCATGATCTGCAATGGGGCCGATGCTAGGGGCATGTCAGAAGCCGTTGAGGATGAAGGGTGGGTAATGGCTGAACAAAGGAAGTAGGAGGAGGAATTGCAAAATCACTCGCATGTCTTATAGTGGAGACAGGATTGGGTGGTTGCAAGGTACTAGTGATGTCAGTGTCAGGAGAACGAAGAGGTTGCTCAGGAAAGGTAGTGCAGAAAGACCTTTCGTCTTCCTCGTCTCCGGGGATGTGAACTTCCGGCGAATTCACATTAATGTGGGAATCCGGCAAGGAAATAATCTCATGGAAAGGGTGAGGGGCAAACACTAGCATTCCATTGTGAGCAGCCTCAACCAGATGGAAGGGAGCTGGGAATGCTCGGATTCAGATGGGAGGGCCTTTAGAATATTGGTATTAGGAACTGCAGGAGCAGAAGGACAACGAGCATCTTCATGTCCCAGAAATCCACAGATAAAACAAACTAAAGGAAGGCGTTCATATCTCACCTGAATTGTATTAACAGCCCCACTTCTGCGACTTACCTTAATAGAAGATTTCAGCAATTTATTAGCTTCCAGAACAACTCTTCCTCTTAAAAAATGGTGATGATGGCCTCCAGCCATGCCATTGATGATCATCATAGTTTGAACGACCCCCAGTTTCTTAAAAAATTGCTCACCCATCTAGACGTCAAGAAGCTCGAGATTAGTGGTAAACAATTGTACCCAGATTGAGAATTTGTTGAAAGGCCAATGCTGATTTTCTTTCCATGGTTCCAAGAGAAACAAGTTTCCATTAACAGACCACGGTTCTTCAGTGAGGACATTAATCAAATCACGCTGGTTTTCAAATTTGAATAAATAACAATGTTCCTCCAAATGGGTTATCTGCACAGCATTTCTGGGATTCCACGCCTGAATCAACGCAGACGACACCGCTTGGTTCCGATATCTTCTACCAACCAATATCTTGCCAACCAAAGATGCCGCCCAAGCAGAGGCAAGCCGATCTTCAGAACTATCATCTAAGCAGACAACCTCCTCGCTATCATCAGAATCATATTCTAGCAAGTGAACAGGATCTAGAGGTAAAATGGGAGGGCTATTAGTGTGTGTAAGGAGAAGACCCGAAGTAGAAGTGAAAGTCAACTATGGGCCATATTGGTAGATGATATAGTGTTCGACTCCGAACCTATGGAGATTGAAGATGATGCCCCATACTGAAGTCGGGGATATAGAGAAGAGCGCACCGATGAAGAGAAGATTAGTTGATGACCTTAGAGCTTGGTGGGATATGATTTAAAGCCATTTTTCCATGCTAGGTATGTTATAGAATATGTGTTTAAAGTTTCGTTTGATTCCGAGTAGTGGAAGACCCTCAAATCCCTATTTTTGGCTTTGCCGTCAGCCTAGGTCGAGTGCTTGGATCGAGTGCTCAATGCTACCCACCCAACCGCCGAACCGTGAGAATCTGCATATATACCCCATGACTCGTGATTTTAGTATCCCTAGCCTCCATAACACCAGAGAACGAAGGAAACCATCCCAAGCCTCCAAGAGTGAAGAAGAAGACCTAATCGCAACGCAAACCTCTCTCTGTTCTTCAATTAAAGGTTAGTAATATATCTTATGTTAATGATTTATTCTTTCTATGATCACCTCACGAGATATGATGAAGATGCAACCGTAGTCAATCACAACTTTCATTCTCTTGTACTATGATCATCTCATTCATTCTTAACATGATTCTTATGATTTCTTCTTAAACATGATAATATTTCTATTTGATTCATTCTAGCATTATAGATGCTTCTCATGATTATCATACCCGATCTCGGCGTACTAGAATGAGATCTAACATCTCTAGTCACTCTCATTCATAGCAGTCAGTGAAAACTATGAACCAAAATAGAAACATGGTCTAAATTAAGAAGTAATAAATGGTGGTTGATGTCTAAAATGCCAGGCAGACACGGAGACAATCCCTCCAAGTGGCATCGGTTGGTAGCATAGGTTCGGATCAAGACTACCGGATGCCCAGAGCAGCCAGGCGAGCCAAGCTACCACCAATCAACAAAAAGCGCCGAGACGAACAGCAAGGACACCCTAAGAAAGGGAAGCTAACGGATCATCCTCTTGTTAGGAAACCGGACAAAGGTAAGGAAAGTGTACCAATAACATAGATTGCATAGATTAGTCAAGGGAACACTTAGAGCACGATGTAGCAAGAAGAATGCTACAAGACAAGGACACAACAGACGAAGAGAAACACTCAGAGCCAAAACGAAACCCAAGAGGAAGGGGCGAAGAGAAAGAGGAGAGGAGAGGGAGGGGAAGCCGACAGGGGACCCAGGGAGAGAGGGAACCAAGGCGCGCCGGAAGGCAACCAGGACGAGGGGGCAGGAACCGAACAACCCGAACGGAAGGGAGAGACCGAACGACCCGGGAGCAAGGGGACAGGGGCCAAGACCGGGAGAACCGGAGGGGACAGAACACAGGGGGACCAGTGGGAGAAGCAAGGAAGACGGGCCAGGGGAAGACCGGAACCAACCCGGAGAGGACAGAGAGCCGACAAGGGAGACCAAGGGGAGAGTCGAGAGAGAGGGAAGCAACCAGGGAAGGAACCGGAAAGGACCCGAGAGGGGAGGAAGACGATCCGGATCGAGGAAGACAAGAGAAGACGCAGGGCAGGCACCGACAGCGCAAACAGACCAAACGGGAGGAGAGAGAGGGACAACCCCAACAGGAGCCAAGAGGAGAAGGACCACACCAACGGCGGGGATGAGACCTACCCAAAGAAGAGGTGCAGACAAAGCATAAGAGAAGCAACAAGAGAGACCAACAGCAGGCCAATCATACACAGCGGGATACAGAAGCAAGGAAAACGCCGGAGCGAAACCACGACAAAGAGAACCGAGGGAGGAAGAAGCGCAAAGAGGAAGCGAAGAGAAGGACAAGAAAGAGGAAGAAGAGGAGGACCCGAGGGCGACCAAGAAGGGGAGGGGAGGAGCACACGGAAGCAGAGAGGACACCAAAAGAGAAAAGACCAGAGAAAGCAGAACAGGAACCCAGAGAAACAGAGGGAGGAGAAGCACACGAAAACAAGAGAGGAGAGACACCGATCAGAAAAAGAACAGAAGTCGGAAAGGGAAGGGGAGGGATCCAACAGGACTGGAGGATACACACCGAGCGAGGGCCGGGGGGGATGGAACTGGTTCCGTTTCACAAACCGAAGAGAGGCAGCGGGCAGCCGTTTAATATCATGACGACTCCCTGTGATCGAATCATATCGGCAAGTGAACAAGATCTGGAGGTAAAATGGGAGGGCTATTAGTGTGTGTAAGGAGAAAAGGGGCCTCCATCGTCTATGGGGTTACAGAACAGTAAGAGGAGAAAGAAAAACAGTCAGGGACTGGAGATGGCCACGGAAAATAACACAGTTGGAGCCGGAGAGAACCTTACCCACCAATGCGTGACATCCAACACCGAATTAATTTGGTGCCAAGTGCCACCTTACCAAATTTATCACATTATAAGATGAGTCCAACAAAGTATGCCAAGTTACAAAGGCGAATTGAAGAGATATTAAAAAAGGGGTTTATTCAAGAAAGTTTAAGCCCATGTGCCATTCCCGCTCTTCAAGTACTTGACAATACATATGGTGAAGGGGTAATTTTGCTTGGGTCATGCGCCTTAAATGCGCATGACCATCAAGCCAAAATTTCGACCGAAATTCCGATCTGACCTCTTGAAATGCTTGGCTTGATGGTCATGCGCATGACCCAAGCAAGGTCCGTGAAAGGGACACTGTTAACACTACTGTTGGCAGTGATGCACAAGCATCCAAGGGTAAATGGACTTGGTTGCCTGAGTGGGAGCGAGGAAAGATACACATGAGGGTAAATATGTCATATCAAGTCCAAATTATCTTCTATCTCATCACGTTGCAATTTTTTCTCTTTTCCAATCCATTATATTATGATTCATCATATGATAATTTGATAAAAAACATAAAACTTTCTGGATAGGAATACCCCAAAGTCTATGTTCACATGTCTAAGTTTGAACTAAATGAAATGTAGTTAATTAATTGAAAATAAATGATAAAATGAAGCTTTTGTAGTAAGAAATGGATGGATTGGAAATTTATAGGGATAATTACTATTGTCCCTTGTACTATTACTTGATTACTAAAAAGACTATATTCTTCATAAAATTATTGTTACCCCCAACCCATAGTCCTATGGTGTTAAGAGACAGTTATAGTTGAATGTTTAATATCTATTTTGCCCTTCTAGAATTAAGAAACTAAAATGTGCTTTATATATAGGGAAATTGGGGATGGGAATATTACATATGCCGCCAATAAGGATTAAACCACAATCTCTCCACTGACTCAACCACTCTAATATCCTTCCATTGGACCAAAAGGACTTTATTCCCATCATTTATAAAAAAAAAAATTTATGAAATGCCAATTTTACACTTATATTCTTATCATTTTGAATTTCCAAAAAAAATGAATAAATAAATTCTATCAATAATAAAAAATAAAAATAAAAAGTTTCTGATAATCCTTCCACCAAGAAAGTTTTTATTTCTCTTGATGTTTCCTTTAATGAAACTCATATGTTTTATCCTGGCAGGAGTCAAATTCAGGGGGAGAATATGGATCATTATAATGATTAGTTGTGCAGGAATTTGCTCCTATCCCGTTACCAAGTATGTCAGAGAGCTCATCAATCAACATTGAACAACAAAACAATCTTGATACTCAAGAAGAACCACAAATATTGGTTCCACATGAGAATGGGCAGACATCATCTATACAAGTTCGAAGGTCAACTCGAGTCTCTAAACCTTCCATTAGATTGCATGACTTCTCAACATATCATGCAGTAAAATATCCCATTCAATCTCATATTTGTTACGATCGTATTTCTCCTCAATTCATTGCCTTTTTAACTGCCATTGAGGATCATAAGGAACCAATTAATTATTTTGAAGCCAAGAATTCACCAGTATGGATGAAGGCTATGGAAGATGAACTAAAGGCCCTTGATAAGAATCATACATGGGATATTGTTCCACTTCCAAATGGTGTACACCCAGTTGGTTGTCGATGGGTCTATAAGACCAAATACAACAGTGATGATACAATCGAAAATACAAGGCTAGGCTTGTTGCTAAAGGATATACCCAAACATATGGAGTTGACTATAAGGAAACGTTTGCACCTGTAGTGAAGATGAACATTGTAAGAGTGTTAATGTCAATAGTCATCAGTTGTGAATGGCCTCTCTTTCAAATGGACGTAAAGAATGCATTCTTACAAGGAGATTTGCTAGAAGAAGTATACATGGAAGTTCCTCCAGGTCATCCATTGAAACATCAAGATGGTATTGCTTGTAAGTTGAAGAAGGCAATATATGGTCTTAAGCAATCACCACGAGCGTGGTATGAGAAGTTAAGTACAACTCTTCTAGTTTTTGGATTCAAAAGAAGTGGATCAGACTCTTCAATGTTTGTCAAGGAAAATACTGAGGGTACAGTTTTCGTCTTAGTCTATGTCGATGACTTAGTTATCACTGGAGATAATCATCAGGAAATTACTACCCTCAAGCAATATTTGGGTAAAACTTTTGACATCAAGGATTTGGGAAAACTTCGATATTTTCTTGGTATTGAAGTTGCAAGCTCTAATAAGGGATTGTTCATTTGTCAAAGGAAGTATACTCTTGATCTTCTAAAAAAAATTGAAAAAATGGGTGTGAAACCAGCTAATTCTCCCATGGACTATAATAGCAAAGTGGTCAATGATTCTACTCCTCTGCAAGATATTGGTTGTTTCCAACGATTAATAGGACGGCTAATTTATCTTACTATTACTAGACCTGATATTGCATATTCAGTGAGTTATGTGAGCCAATTCATGCATGCTCCTACCAAATGACATATGGAGTTGGTAGACCATATTCTATGTTACTTGAAGTCATCTCTAGGACGAGGTATATGGATGAAGAAAAATGGGAACACTATTATTGAAGGATTCTCTGATGCTGATTGGGTGGGTAATCCTATTGATCGAAAATCAACTATTGGCTTCTGCATATTTGTTGGAGGAAATCTAGTCACTTGGAAAAGTAAAAAACAAAGTGTGGTTGCACGTTCCAGTGCTGAAGCTAAGTATAGAGCAATGGCATATGCAACTAGTGAATTGGTATGGATCAGATCTCTTCTTCAAGAATTAGGATTTGACAATTTTAGTCAACCTATGAAGCTCTTCTGTGATAATCAAGCAGCTCTCACATTGCTTCCAACCCATTATTTCATGAAAGAACCAAACACATTGAGATTGATTGTCATTTTATTTGTGAGAAAGTCCAAGATGGAACTATTGAAACTCATTTCATAAGAAGTGAAGAGCAGCTTGCAGATATTTTCACAAAAGCTTTATCCAAGGGAACATTCCAAAAACTATTGTCCAAGTTGACCTTAGATGTTATCTTCGATCCAACTTGAGGGGGAGTGTTATCGGATATTAGTCTTTCAGTATAACATAAAGACTAATAGCCTCATTCATTGTAAAGTTCCCTTACTTGTAGAACTCTATTCATTGTAAAATACCACATCATGTACACTACCATCTCTATTTAAAGATAATGAAAGCTCTCCCCATAATATAGTTGATTGGGGATTTCATCGTAGACGTAAACTTCACATTGAAGATCGAACCACGTTAAAATCGTGTATCTAAATTTTTATAACATCAAATTAAACAGTAAACAAATAAAACCAATTGGAAGTAAGAAATATCTAAGATTTGATAATGTCAAATTCAAAAGTAAATAAATAAAAGATAAAATATAAGGAATTACCATTTTTTATTTCTTTATATTTTTTAAAATAAGAATTTTTTTTTCTTTCATTCTTTGCTCTCTTTATTTTGATTAGACAATAAGATTATTAATTATGGTAATTTTTCCTAATTACTAAAGTAGTAATACAATTTAATATAAAGTAATAAGTAAAATTTTAGGGTTATTTTTGAATTTTTAAATAAATCAAAGATGTCACATCATCACTTAACTAACTGAACTTAATGACAAGAGAGCATCAATAATTACAAGAAAAGTCTAAGATTAGATCAGTAATTTTAAAAAGTATAGGGGATAAAGTAATAATTAAACAATAGTGCAAGCGGGCAACAATAATTATCCCAAATTTATATTCCAATAATAATTTAATTTATAATATAAAATTCAATTATTAACATAATTTAGAGTCTTTTATATTTTCGTGACAAGTTTTTGTTTTCTTAATCAATTGTTTCTAACTTCTTCAAAGTTAGCTTGATGCAAAGAAAATGCAACTATTCTCATGTAAAGTGAAATTTATTTATGAAGGAAAACTAATTCAGTTGTTTGGTTGTTAATATATTATTTTTTCCATGCTGAATAATTTTGAGATTGCAAATGAGAATGTAATTTTAACTTACTTATCAAAACCCCGAAGGGTGTCCGAGTGACAAAAGACCAACGCTTTTGTGTAGAAGGTTAAAGTTGGAATCTCCTTTGATATTAATTATATAAAACTTCTTTGGGGATGTAGACAAGATATGCGTGAGCTCAGATCCAAAAAGATAAAAACTTACTTATCAAAAATAAAGATAAATTAAAGACCTGGGAATCTTGACTCTCTATCTTTAATGAATGTTGTTAGCCGAAAGTAAATTAACCTATTCATGTCTCTGCCTTGCTCCTTACAAACTCGAAGCTACAAATGTCAAAGGATGAGACCATCCATGTGTTCGTGTCGGGTGAGTAGACGAACATGAAAGAGCTGTTTGCATTGCAATCATCAATATGTGCGTAAAGTGTGTGTCCATTGACAAGGCATGTGATTTTAGTGTAATATGCTATCTAGGAGTCTAATGTCATGGGATTTCATAATCATGCCACTTACAATAAAATTGATTGATTTGTAACTTTTAAAGTTACATTAATTTTACACCAATTTTACAACCAACCAAACAACTTGGTAAAGTTAATTTCATTTGCTCAATTTTGCAACCAAACGACATAAAAGAAAAAAGTTCCTTTCACTTTAGTTCACTTTCCTTCAATTTCTTTCCCTTCACTTCCCTTTTCTATTCTCATACGACATAAAAGGAAAAAAGGTTCCTTTCACTTTAGTTTACTTTCCTTCAATTTCTTTCCCTTCTCTTCCCTTTTCTATTCCCTTGCAACCAAACATATTCTTAGTTCAAGAATAGAAAAGTCTTAAGCTCCATTTTTGGAGTTGTTGTGGGCCTAATTACCGGAGCTAAATTATGTAGCAATGGATTGGGCTGGATTAAGACTAAGGCCCAGTTAAGTAGCAATGTTTGAAATGGGCTTGGGCTGAGCTGACAATAGCACTACTATTATAATCACCCTTCAATATGGTAGTTGTTAGACCATTTGGAAGTTGCAGCAAATATTAGTTTCTTCAAATTTGAGAATAATAAGTACATAGTTCCGTTTGTGACAAATTTTTCATTACACAAAATTCTCATATTTTTCAATTAGAAACACTTCTCATACAGTTATTAGAACAATGTATTCTAATTATTTTAAGAGACAAAATTATCAATTAAAGTTACTTATACAATTAAATAGGCAATCGTAGGTGAACGTGTATCTCATTTCTCTCTCCCATTTATTCAGCCACATCTAGATGTTGTAACATTCATCAAGGGCTGAAATAGGGCACCTCTTCATATTCTTCAATCAAACTATCCATATAAACCTGGGGGGGGGGGGACAACTTGTCTAGGCATTTTGCCCTCTTAAAGGGCAATAGTTGTCCAGATGAAATGATGATTTCTTTTCTAGTTAATGTTTCAATTGTGCAGCTTCCATGATCTTTAGGGGCAACCTTTCCACAATTTATAGCATTTAACAGAACTGTTAGAGTTCTCTAAGTCTGTAGAAGCTGGGAGATGGAGTCGATATTGTCTTGAGTTTCGGAGCATATGCTCAAGTACTAGTTAAAGTCCTTCTTCAAAGATCAATTCAAGTTATATGGTGGAACTATTTAGCTTTCACCCTAGATTTTCACGTGTCATTCAATTGTCATAGACTTTAGACATACTTTCTTTCTGAAATAAAAGCCTTGTAGCCTTCAAAAGTTTTCCACCCTTGATTTCAAATCAAAAATTTTAGATAAACTTCTTTTTAATATTAAAGGTATAAACAAACTTCTTTTTAACATTAAAGGTATAAACAATTATAATTAAACTATACCTTTAAACCCCCACCCCACCCACAAAAAAGGAAAAGAAAAAAGGAAAGAATGAAAGAAGAAGAAAAGAGGGGGGGGGGGAATCCTCTGTTGTGCACATGTATCTGTTGTGCACAATAGTAAAACACCACAATTTGACACACGGCATATTCTTAATAAACAGCTTAGATTAGAAGGCAGGGTTTTAAGTGAAAGTGACCCATCTTATGACCCATTTTAACAAAAAAAAACCCATTTTGGGACCCGGTTCTAAATATGGTTGCTGAAGATTTCTTTTTCCATTTTTCTCCCATCGTGTTCCTCTCATGCAATCCCTTTCCTCCATCTCTCTCGCTCCATCTCCCTTTTCTGAATCAAGAAACACTATCAGGAGTAGTTGCAGGTAGAAGAAGAGGCTTAGTGGAGAAGAGGAGACTTCTATGTTTTTAGGTTTAGAGAAATCGATATGTTGTGTTTCTTGGTTCATCTTCGAGCGATCGATTTTCTAGGTTCATCCTCAAAACGATTTGGCATCTTGGAGCATAGGATCTTTAACTAGTAAGAGCTTAGAATTGATAGATGTTATGAGGAGAAGAAGGATTAATGTGGCTTGCATTCAAGAGACTAGATGGAAGGGTAAAAAAACAAATAGTTGGATGACTTTAAACTTTGGTATACTAGGGAAAAAACAAATAAAAATGGAGTGATATAGCCAAAGGATCCAATATTGAAAGACAATGCAAAATGATGATCTTCTCTATTAATCTTGAATGATAATACATGGAAATTGTAAAATTTGGGAACTCTCTCAATCCAAGGTGGGGACCCACTCAACCCTAGAGAATTCACTCAACTCTTATACAAGTGTGCACAAGAAAATCTATATATGTTCAAAGATTGTCCCTTTCCCCCGCTTGAGAAGAACTCATCCTTGAGTTTGGATCGCCATAATATGGGTAGAGATCTGAGATATTAGAATGGGACTAATATTCATGCCTTCGGCTAGCTCAATATGATAGGCATTATGTCCTATTTTCTTTAGGATGCAACAAGGACCAATCTTCTTTTTCTTGAGTTTGTTGTATGTTCCACTTGGAAACCTCTCTTTCACAAATATACCATCACTAAGTCATCCTCTTCAAATTCCACATGGCGTCGACAAATATCGGCATCTTCTTTGTATCGTTCATTAGTCCTTTGAAGTTGTGCTTGAACTTGTGCTTGAATTTCATGAATATGATTTGCAAGCTCTTCCGTTTCTAGATTTCTCTTATTAGGATTTGGAATCGGAAAACGATCTAAGATGTGACTTGGGCTTCTTCCATACACTATCTCGAGTGAATATTTTTGAGTGGACACACTTCAAACTATTGTAGGAAAACTCCGCTTGTGGTAGAATCAAGTCACATTGACGATGATGGTCACCTATAAGACAACGAAGCAAGTCACCAAGTGATCTATTCACAACCTCGGTTTGACCATCCGTTTGTGAATGATAAGCACTTGAAAATTGTAGCTTAGTGCCCATAAGTCTCTACAAAGTAATTCAAAAGTGGCTCACAAACCAAGTGTCACAATCCGAGATAATTGTCTTAGGAACACCATGTAATCTCATTATTTCTTTGAAAAATAATCTTGCCACATTTGAGGCATCGGAGGTATTCTTGCAAGGAAAAAAATGAGACATTTTTGGAAGCCTATCTACCGCTACAAAAATAGAATCAAAACTTCTTTGAGTTCTTGGGAGTCCTACAATGAAGTCCATGCTTAAGTCTTCCCAAGGGTGATTTGATATAGTTAGTGGTTGATAAAGCCCATGATTTTGAATATTCTCTTTGGCCCTTTGGCAAACTATACATTGCTTAACATATCTTTCCACGTCATGCTTTAATTAGGGCAAAAAATAACGGTCTTTAACTAATGCTAAAGTTTTAGAGATGACATAAAGTTAGAGATGACATAAAGTATTAGAGACCCATTTGGTAGACAAAGTTGATTTCCCTTAAACAAGTATCCACAAAAAATGTTAAAATTATCACTCCTATTATTTTCACATTCTTCCCAAACCTTTGCAAAATATGGATCACTTTTGTAACTTTCCGGTAAAATATCAAACCCAACAATTTCATAAGACAATATCTTGAGAAGACAATGTTTTCGACTAAGAGCATCGGCAACCTTATTCTCGATACCGGATTTATGGTAAAGAAATGAAATCCTTGAATGTATGAAACCCATTTTGCATGCCTTGAATTCAATTTCTTTTGAGAATTCAAGAACTTTAGAGCCTCGTGGTTGGTATACAAGACAAATTCTTTGTAAATCAAATAATGATGCCAAAACCGCAAAGCTTGCACAATGGCATAAAATTCAAGGTCATAAGTAGAGTAACGTCTTTTGGCTTTATTAAGTTTTTCACTAAAGTAAACTATGGGGTGACCTTTTTGGCTTAAAATAGCTCCAATGCCTATATGTGAAGCATCACATTAAACTTCAAATACTTCACCAAAGTTAGGCAAAGCAAGAATTGGAGCCTCGGTTAATTTTTGCTTGATTAATTCAAAACTCTTTTTAGCATATTGGGTCCAAATAAAATATTTAGGTTTGAGGCAATCAGTTATCGGAGAATTAATAGTACTAAATTTTTTCGCAAACCGTAGGTAGAACGTAGCCAAACTGTGAAAGCTACTCACTTCGGTTAAGGAACAAGGAATTGGGCAATCCACAATTGCCTTAATCTTTGCTTCATACGCTTTAACCCCTTGTGAAGTATAATAAAACCTATAAATAAATAAATAAATAAATAATAAAATAAACACTTTCAACTACAAAAGAAGATTTAATGAGGTTTAAATATAATCTTTCTTTTGTAAAACATCAACATCTTGATGCACATGACTAATATGTTCATCACAAAAAAGAACTAAATATGAAAATATCAACAAAATAAAAAACAAAAAAATTTCAATAAAAGGTCTAAGCACTTGAGTCATCAATCTCATAAAGGTACTTGGTGCGCATTTAATAAGCCCAATGGCATTACAAGCCATTCATAAAGTCCTTCCCGAGTCTTGAACGCAGTTTTCCATTCATCACCCGGTTGGATGCGAATTTGATGATAACCACTTTTAAGATCAAGTTTAGAAAATATTTTTGCACCATGCAACATATCAAGTATGTCATCTAATCGGGGAATGGGAAACCTATATTTAACCATAATTTTATTTATTGCTCTACTATCAACACACATCCTCTAAGATTCATCTTTCTTTGGAGTAGGAAGAGCGGGAACGGCACATGGGCTTAAACTTTCTTGAATAAACCCCTTTTTTAATATCTCTTCAATTTGCCTTTGTAACTTGGCATACTCGGTTGGACTCATCTTATAATGTGATAAATTTGGTAAGGTGGCACCTGGCACCAAATTAATTTGGTGTTGGATGTCACGCATTGGTGGTAATTTGTCTGGAAGTTCTTCTGGTGCTACATCGGAGAACTAATTTAAGAGTCATTTATATACACTTAGGAATCTCTATTTTCTTATCTATCTCACATGTTTGTCTTCCAACAAGAGCATACGTGTGAAACCCAGCCCTAACCTAACCCTGACCTTGACCCGGTAACCCGGTTGTTTGTAGGTCCAAAGACCCGGAGTAAAGGAAGAAGCCAACTATGGGCCATCTCAGGAGAAGACATGGTGTTTGACTCTGAACCCATGGATGTTGATGATGGAGTTCCATACTTGGAAGTCTGTGCAGATTTGGAAAGGAAGCTGCACTTGTCGAAGATGAGATTAGTTGAAGGACTTGGAGTATTATCTGACTTGATTTGAAGGTATTTCTACACACTAGATATGTGACTTGATGTGTGTGCAAAAGCCCTTAAGGTTTAGAGCCCATTTGATCCTCCAATTCCCTGATTGTTCCTTACTATCGCCGAGATTGGTCGATGGACCACCGACCAAGCACCGACCAAAGGATTGTTAAATCCGAGAAAATGTAATTTAGGGTTTTCACTTTATTTAAACCCTACTGTGTTTCTTAGTTACGGCAGCCTCCTAAACACTTTTGAACGTGAGAAGACCTCTCGAAACCTCTCCGGTGACTTTGAAGATTCCTCGCGATCTGAAGCTTCTCATCTCGATCTACCAATTCAAGGTTAGTAATCACGACATCGAATTTCTTTTTTCGATCTTGTTCTTGATTGAGATCAGGAAGAAGATGCTGCATTCTTGCAACCATCTATTCCATAATCTCATTTTATTCTTTGAGATCTATGATCATCGTCATGATCTTAACCCTAGCCTGATTAATTTCTTGAAACCCCGAACCTGTATGATCTTTCTGGAAACCTTTAGTAACCTCCCATGCGAGGGAAACCTCATGGGTAATATTTATGTTAATCTAAATTTGATCTTTCAATGATTTTCTTTTTATTTTCTTGATAGCAATCATTCCCTCTCATTCCGTGATCATAACCTTTTCATGGGAACCATAAAGGTTGAAACCCTAGTTTCTTGGGTCAAATCAAGAACCCATATTTTGACCATTACTTGATGATTTTACCTTCCCATATGATTCTAATACATTCTAGGAAGTTTCCCTTCGAATTTCGGATCAATCCGACTTCAAATGAAGAAGTTATGACCAAATCGTTTTCGTCGACTGATTGGTCGCCGATTGGTCGACTAGACCACTCGACCAAGCACTTGACCAAAGGAGGCAGTAGCTTCGTTTTTCGTCCGATTCGATTCGTTTGCTCTCCGATCTTTTAGGTATCTTTCCTAATGTTGTATCTATGCTTGTTAGGGGTCTATTTGCTAAGTTTGGAGTTACTCTCTTTGATCTTTGGATTATCTTCGACGATAATCAAGGTAAGGACAGTTATTTTATAATAACATAGATCGCATACTCTCTGGTTTCTACTTTATGAAACTATGAGTTTGTTTATTGTTCTTGTACTTTATACTTCTGATGTACTACTGTAAGTACAGTAGCACTTGTTTATGTATTCTTTTTCATTATTCAAGCTTATATGAAATGTTTATTACTGCTTGATCGAATTATGCTTTTACATTCTCTTTTATATGATGAATTGTTGGTTGTGTATGTCATGACTGATCTGAAAATGTGTTTGATTAGGTATGGTTTGGGATTGGGAAGTGTCATGTTGACGCTTCTGTCCTTGGACATCGGAGGGAATAGTATGGGATGTTCTTCGAAGATGCCCATCAACGCTTTCCCGAATCATTGGTTGTCATACCTAGGGCTGTCTAGCCGTGTTTGGCTAGGATGTCACCGTTATATCAGACCCGAATCGGAAGGGAATTGAGACCGAACGACCCGTGGTAGCAATGTGATTCACGGGCGCTCAAGGCCGGTGAGTTATATCCGTGAGAGGACGGGAATCATATTTTGGGGGCCATTTATTGGAGGGTTGCATATGATTAGACTTGGGCTCATGGGCGCTCGAGACCGGTGAGTTATATACATGAGACGACATGAGAGCTCCAGCTTACCATATGTGGATAACCAATAGGGTTGATGAGTCCGATTGAGAGAGTCGGATACCGACTCAGTGTGAAGGATACCGGAAAGGACCCGAGAGGGGAGGAATGAAGTATCCGGATCCGAGTTGATGAACCGAGTAGACCTGCATTGGGCAGGCTTTACCCTGATATGCGCTAGTACTTAGACCAATGGTAATGTGAGAGAGCAGTGACTTAACCCCCAGCCATGGATTGTCCGAGAGGGATGCCGGACCCACTACCAACCGGAGCCGAGTGATCCGAGACCTCCCAAAGAAGTATGGTGCTATGACTTAAAGCATGTCGCCAATAGAACCACATACATAGAGTTTAGATGCAACATATATATGTCATACGCAACATCTGTTATGTTCGATATATTATTATGTTGTTTAAGTTAACTTGCCATGAGCTCAAAACTCACCGACAACGATAGATCAAGGAACCGACCACTATGACGGACAATACGATGAAGAGCAAGTCGATGAAGCGACTACACACAAGGTGTGGCGACAATCAAGATTACACAATGATCCCCAAGTGACAAGTGCACATGATTAGACGAATGTAGAGCGAGCAGTTGGATTGACGAAGTCCACTATTTTGAAGATGTCATCTATAGGATAGAAAACTCTAAGTTTAGTTAGTCCATTTTTGTTCGTGTATTCCAGACACAACACGCCGAGGGAGTGAGTTGCACCACCTTGATATCTGGAACGTATCACCACTCGATTATATTGATTATTCATTTCTTGATTTAAATCTTTTGTTATAATATTAAAACCCCGATATTCCGTTTATAATTATGTTATGATATGTGGGAGGATGATTCTCGATACTTGATCTTCGGGGCTGTGGATCACACTCTCGGGTATGCCAGTTAGGGTACCGACTGGGGGGATGTGACAATACGCCATAGAACTACTTTCTTTGCAAGCTTGTTCAAAGAGTTTCAAAGATAAAATAATAATAATAATTATAATAATAATAATAATAATAATAATAATAATAATAATAATAATAATAATAATATTATTATTATTATTATTATTATTATTATTATTATTATTATTATTATTATTATAATAAATTGTTTTTCATCTTCTGAAGTACCATGAGGAGGAACATTTTTCAATAGAGTCAACAAATATTTCTTACCATTTAAGACAAATGAATATGTATTCTTTTCCCCATTATGATTAACTTTCCTATAAAATTGCCAAGGTCTACCAAGTAAAACATGACAAGCATCCATAGGCAATACATCACACCAAATTTCATCAAAATAAGTACCAATAGAGAATTTAATTAAACACATTTTTCTAACGGGGACTTCACCTCCCTTTTAAACCAAGAGATGCGATAAGGCTTGGGATGTTTATCACAAGTCATTTAATTTCTCAACTATTTCTTTAGAAACCATATTTTCACAACTTCTGAAATCAATTAATACTAGACATTTCTTTCCATAAGCAGCACAATAAGTGTGAAAAATGTTGTTTATTAGCCATTGATCATCTTCTAAACACTTAGATGCGGTCAAAACATGTCTAATGACAAGGCTTTTGACCTCACTATCGGAATCACAATACTCTTGAGGGATTGTGTCTTCTTGGTCATTTTCTTAGGTAATTTCATCACCATCACCCTCAATCAAATTGATTCAATTTTCTTTCTTTTTAGTAAGACAAGAAAATGACAAATCACCAACATCCCCACATCGATAGCACACATTAGGATTTTCTTTACCCTTATTTTGGTCTTTGGTCATGGGTTTTGATTTTTCGTCACTTCTAGGCCTTGAATAGTCCTTAGCAATAATTTTATCTCTCATAATAGTATTGGGAGCCCTCTCAAAATGCATAGAAGAATTTCTCTTCAATTTTTCTTTGGCTTTGATGGCTAATTGGTGAGCTTCATCAAGGGTGTTCAAATGATGTAAAGCAATCTCATCTTGAATAGAAAGCTTTAGACCACTAACATATCTAGCCACCAATTGGTCATCATTTTCTTGTAAATCAAGATGACATAAATATTTAAAAAATTCTTTGGTGTAGTCATTCTCACTTTGATCATTTCCTTGCCGAAGATGGTGAAAAGTTTTATATAAAATTTGAGATAAATCAAGAGGGAGAAATTTTTCGTCTAATCTTTCTCTCATATCCTCCCAATTGTTAATTGTGCGGAGTCCTCTCCCTTCTTGGCTTTGTTGAAATTGTCACCACCAAATCAAGGCATGACCCTTAAGTTTTGTGGCTACAAAATCAACTTTTTTCTCTTCCGATAATTCTTTCCATTTGAAAAAAGTTTCAATAGAAGCAATCCAATCAACATAGAGTTCGGGATCGAGTTTACCATCAAAGTCATTTACGTCTACCTATATGCTTTTTATCGGATTGCTCCAAGGCTTGTGCTAGCCGCACAATTGCCCAAGGTGTTTGTGGATGCGCTTGTTGGGATTGAATGGATGTAGAACTTGAATAGCCATCACAATCCTCACTTCAGCGCTCCTATGGAATGTGAAAAGTTTGGTCCACATATAGAAGTTGTTTGATGAGTGTTAGAAGCCATTGTAGAAAGTAGGCGCAAAACCTCGTACATCATTTGTTGGAGGTTTTGACTTACTTCCTTCAATTGATTCACCTCATCTCGTAAAGCAATTTCTTGCATTTTTGGCATACGAAAATTTGCCCTTCTTGGCACGATCCTTCCAAATCTAACAATGCTCTGTTGCCAATTGATGTAGCTAAAGGATCCAATATTGAAAGACAACTCAAAATGATGATCTTCTTTATTAATCTTGAATGATAATACAAGAGAATTGTAAAATTTGGGGACTCTCTCAACCCAAGGTGGGGACTCACTCAACCCTAGAGGATTCACTCTAACTCTTATACAAGTGCGCACAAGAAAATCTATGTTCAAAGATTGTCCATTTCCATGAAGACTACCCATTTATACCCATATATATAGGAGAGAGAGAGAGAGAACGTTAGAGAAACGTTAGAGAAACATTAGAGAGGGAGAGAGAACCGTTGAGAGAAGAGGGGGGGTTAAACGGTTGACCGTTGTGACTTCATCATCTTCCTTGGTGGTGGGTTAAAGAGTGGATTCCAATTCCAACAAAACCCACCCACCTAATCGTTGAATTCTACTGCTTTATCAATCGCAAGGCCCTATGTTTAAAACCTAATATATCAATCGAAATGCCACAGCCGAGGAATAATTCATCATCTGATTTAATCAGCTCTCTAGCCCATAACCAAGCCAGTAATTCAAATACCAAAGTCAACCTTATCATACCCGTCGTTGATCCCAGCGCAACAATACCTAGCATTCAAATATACGGTCCTTCTATAACTGGAACCACCATCAATAACACTAGCACCAAGTAACCCAACCCCAAGTAGGCAGTACATAAGTCAATAGTGTTGCCTCTATCTGTCTTCTCCATTGCCGCAGCTTTTGCTGCCTTATCCCCTCTAATACTCCCAAATTCATACACACACCTTAAGGAGTAGTGGGTCTTCGAGGATCCGCAAATAAAATCCCACAAATAACAACTCCCACACCATACCACTCTTTGATACCACCACAAACCACACCATACCAGTCTTTTGATACCACCACACCCCAAACAAGGCACCCCCGACTACTATAACTTTAAGGAGAAGAAGATCTTCAAAGATCCACTAACCATTTGGATTCAATGCCCCAATGGATCAAAATTCCTTTTCATTTTGAATTACATCAAACAGTTGAAT
This sequence comes from Hakea prostrata, assembly GCF_041222555.1. Lineage (NCBI taxonomy): Eukaryota > Viridiplantae > Streptophyta > Magnoliopsida > Proteales > Proteaceae > Hakea > Hakea prostrata. The sequence continues at coordinate 52,336,959 of NC_142608.1, read as the reverse complement.
CTCCACATGTCGAGTGTCGACTTGTAAGTTAAGAGGAAAATTCCTGGATATTTAGAAATAGTGATGGGGAAGCCTACGTAGGCTCTTCCTATAAATACTAAATAGAGGCTAAGCAAAGCAAAGACGAGAGAAGAGAGGAGAGAAGAAGAAGAAGAAAGCAAGAAGTGAGAAGAAGAAGAAGAAGAATCATAACATACCCATCAAAATGCCTTACCCAACTAGTGATTCAAATGCCAAAATCAACCGTGTCATACCCAGCGACCCCCACCACCATACCATCAATCCCAACTCGCCGGTTGGATATAAAACACACTCTCCTATAACCACCTACCATAACCCAACCGCCGATTCTAGGACAGGAATTAACGGTTTTGCTTCAAATGGATGAACTCTCCCTTTCGGTACAACCGACCTCCACCATATTGTAGACCCAATCGCTAGTAGTTTGGCATAGGAGTAAGCAATAATGCTTCAAATTGAAGAACTCTCCCTTGTCGGAACCACCAACCTTCACCATACCGTCAATCCCAACTCACTAGACCTAGTTGTTGATGCTCAAAAAGATGATCACACGACCACCGGTAATCCAACTGCAAGTACTACCGCACAAGTGCTTCTAACTATCTTCTCCATTGCCCTAACTTTCCAAACTTATACCATCAAACACCCCCAAATGTCCAGTGATGTAGCCAAAGGATCCAATAGTGAAAGACAATGCAAAATGATCATCTTCTCTATTAATCTTGAATGATAATACAAGGAAATTATAAAATTTGGGGACTCACACAAACCTAGAGGATTCACTCTAACTCTCATACAAGTGTGCACAAGAAAATCTATGTTCAAAGATTGTCCATTTCCATGAAGACTACCCATAGATATATAGAAGAGAGAGAGAACGTTAGAGTAACGTTAAAGAGGAAGAGAGAACCGTTGAGAGAAGTGGGGGTTGAACGGTTGACCGTTGTGACTTCATCATCTTCCTTGGTGGTGGGTTATCAAAGAGCATATTCCAATTCCAACAAAACCCACCACCTAATCGTTGAATTCTACTGCTTTATCAATCTCAGGGCCCCAAGTTTAAACCCTAATATATCAATTGAAATGCCACAGCAGAGGAATAATTCATCATCTTATTTAATTAGCTCTCTAGTCCATAACCAAGCCAGTAATTCAACTGCCAAAGTCAACCATATCATACCCGTTGTCGATCCCGACGCAGTGATACGTGTCATTCAAATATACGCTTCTTTTGTAACTGGAAACACCATCAATAACACTACCACCGGTAACCCAACCCCAAGTAGGCAGGTACATAAGTCAGTAGTGTTGCTTCTATCTATCTACTCCATTACCACAACTTTTGCTGCCTTATCCCCTCTAATACTCCCAAATTCACACACACACCTTAAGGAGTAGAGGGTCTTCGAGGATCTGCAAATAAAAATCCCACAAATGACAACTCCCACACCATACCACTCTTTGATACCACCACAAACCACACCATACCAGTCTTTTGATACCACCTTACCCCAAATAAGGCACCCCCGACTACTATAACTTTAAGGAAAAGAAGATCTTCAAAGATCCACTAACCGTTTGGATTCAGTGCCACAAAGGATCAAGATTCTTTTTCGTTTTGAGTTACATCAAACAGTTGAACCTCCACGTGTCGAGTGTCGACTTGTAAGTTAAAAGGAAAGTTCATGGATATTCAGAAATAGCAAGGAAGCCTACGTAGGCTCTTCCTATAAATACTACATAGAGTCTAAGCAAAGCAAAGACAAGAGAGGAGAGGAGAGAAGAAAAAGAAGAAAGCGAGAGGTGAGAAGAAGAAGAAGAAGAATCATAACATACCCATCAAGATGTCTTCCCCAACCAGTGATTCAAACATCATAATTAACCTTGTCATACCCGGTGACCTCCACCACCATACCGTCAATCCCAGCTCGCCGGTTGGATATCAGACACACTCTCCTGTAACCATCTTCCATAACACAACCACCAGTATTCTAGGATAGGAATCAACAGTTTTGCTTCAAATGGATGAAATCTCCCTTGCCAATACTACTGACCTCCACCATACTGTAGATCCAACTGCCAGTAGTTCGGCATAGCAATCCGCAGTAATGCTTCAAATTGATGAACTCTCTCTTGCCGAAACCACCGACCTCCACCATGCCGTTGATCCTAGCTCACTAGACCTGGTTGTTGAAGCTCCAACAGATGATAACACAACCACCGGTAACCCAACCACAAGTACCGTCGCACAGGTGCTTCTAACTATCTACTCCATTGCCCTAACTTTTGCAGACTTATACCATCAAACACCCCCAAATGTCCAGTGATGTAGCCAACGGATCCACTATTGAAAGACAATGCAAAATGATGATCTTCTCTATTAATCTTGAATGCAAATACAAGGAAATTGTAAATTTTGGGGACTCTCTCAACCCAAGGTGGGGACTCACTCAAACCTAGAGGATTCACTCTAACTCTCATACAAGAGTGCACAAGAAAATCTATGTTCAAAGATTGACAATTTCCATATAGACTACCCATAGATATATAGAAGGAAGAGAGAGAGAGAGAGAGAGAGAGAGAGAGAGAGAGAGAGAGAGTAACGTTAGAGAAACGTTGGAGAGGGAGAGAGAACCGTTGAGATAAGGGGGGTGAACATTTGACCGTTGTGACTTTATCATCTTCCTTAGTGGTGGGTTATCAAAGAGTAGATTCCAATTCCAGCAAAACCCACCCACCTAATCGTTGAATTCTACTACTTTATCAATCGCATGGCCCCATAAACCCTAATACATCAATCGAAATGCCACAGCCGAGGAATAATTCATTATCTGATTTAATCAGTTCTCTAGTCCATAACCAAGCCAGTAATTCAACTGCCGAAATCAACCTTGTCATACCCGTCGCCAATCCTGGCGGAACGATATCTGTCATTCAAATATACACTCCTTCTATAACTTGAAACACAGTCAATAACACTACCACTAGTAACCCAACCCCAAGTAGGCTGGTACATAAGTCAACAGTGTTGCTTCTATCTGTCTTCTCCATTGCTGTAGCTTTTGCTACCTTATCCCCTCTAATACTCCCAAATTTCCGTCCATGGCTTCGCAATAGTCTAGTCGGATTAGTGGTGTCACCACACTGTTCTTGGTTGGTAAATATTTGCGTCGCCACAAGCTTCCGGCTTTTGCCTCCATAGCTACATTCTTGTTGATTGTCGGGGCTGTCTTAGTAGTAACATTTCTCTTTCTATCACTTGCTCTTGCGCTTTCCTGGCCAGAAGCAACGTTATTTTCGGGTCGACTGAGATGATGAGTTCTTGTGATAGCCTAAGCAACTACCATTCACAAGTTATAATCACGCCAAGTGTATGAAAAAAAATCATGAATCTATATGAAAACCATTTTTACACTTTGTAAATATAGAGTTGGCAAAGTGATAATTATTGTTGAGGTATTTGAGTCATACTCAAATATGGTTGAGGTATGTGAGCTATACCCAACGTATGTTCTAATATAAGCCATCGGATTAGTTACGATCCAACGGTGTAATGGGCCTTTGTGAGAGAGTCCAACTACCCGTAGAACCTAGTGTTGGTCTATAAATACTAGTTGGAACCAACGGTTTGGGTATTCCAATGTAGATACTTAGAGTGTAATGCTTTAAGCAACATTTCGCTTAAATCCTAACCCTAACAACTATTTCTATCATTTTTCAATATAGGGTTGGTTACGTTGGAGAATTGTAAAAGACTCATATTTCTAATGAAAAAATTATGGATTTGCGTTGGTATTTCTCCTTCCTTCAAAACTTTGTGTTTGGATGCTTTTAATTAATGAAAATTTAGGATTGTTGACAAAAAAAAATTTTAAAAAAAATACCCCTGTATTTCCAAAGGCTCTTCCAAACCCAGTGTTGCTACAAAATGCGCTCCAGTTTTGAGAAATGGTGGTGTTGTCCAGCAAAGCTTCGAAGGGCTATGACCATGGCTTATCTCTGCAATTTGCCAAATTGGTCTTTTCGTCACATCAGTAGTCATCAGTGCAATATAAAGCCTCTAATTTCTTGCTCTCTCAAGTTCAGTTCTGAGGAGTGAAACCTTTTTTTCTTCTATAGAGCGTCTTTATCATTTAAGTTTGGCACTATGTGAAGCAGCTCCTTGTTTCCTGGCATTTAATCCGTTTTTATTTTAAATGCTAGGGTTTTTGCTCCAGAAATGGCGATTTTGAATGCTGTTTTGGATCTTTAAGTACTTATAGGCCATCTCAGTTTGCAACTATTTATGTGTTTTTCTTTTTCCTTTTTCGTTGTAGAGCGAGAAGGAGCTTTTGATTCTAATCGCTTCATGTCAACGTGTGCTTCTTATGACTAGAATTATTACTGGTTTTTAACTCTTAAGCTTGATTTGGGAGAGAAAAGATGGTGGATTTGTTGGGTTTAGTGATGAAATCATTTTATCTTTTGTTTGAATTCAAATTTGAATTTGGTGGGTCCCACTTAGTGTTTAACATGGGTAGGTGTTTGGTATCATTAAGAGGGCCTTAAGAGAGGTAAATGGAGTGAGAAAAAGTGAGTTTCTAGTGACTTCTAAAGGGGGTTTTGTCCAAAAACGGGATTGAGTCTTTTGAGTCTTCTTCTTCTTGTGGTTTTGCAAGAAAAGGGTTCTCTTCTCTCTTGTATTCTCTCCATTGCAACTCCATTAAAGCTTGAGCTTGGATTGAAGGGTTTCTTCAAGAGTTTAAGGTGGAAGGGTATTCTAAGGAGGTTTGAGAGGTTATGTGACCGGTTGAGGTAACATTGTATCACACTCAAATCTTGTACTATTTTGAAGATTAAAATAGTGAAATCCCTCCCCGTGGATGTAGCTAATCTCGAATATTTCGGGTTAGTGAACCACGTAAAATTCTTGTTTGTTGTTTGCATTTCCTTTTCATTCTTGTGGTGGTTTGTTGTTTATTTGCTTCGTGATTGTCTTTCAATTTATATTGCACAAGATCCTTGGTTTATTTGTTCATTTGGGTGATTTGTTTAATCATCTGGTTCTGTGGATTGGGTCTTGTCTTTTACAATTGGTTCCAAAGCATAGGTTTTGTGCATTTAATTTGAAGACAATGAGTGCTCATACATTTAGGGTGGAGCCATTTGATGGAAAGACAAATTTTGAGCTTTGGAAAATGAAGATGAAAGACTTGTTAATTCAAAATGGTTGTCACAAAGCATTGTTGGAAAAAGATAAGAAACCGGACGGAATGAAAGATGATGATTGGGAAGAGATGGATCTCAAAGCCATGTCTACTATTCAGTTGAGCTTGTCCAATGAAGTTTTATTTAATATTGCACATGAAAAATCGGCGGCGAATTTGTGGTCAAAATTGGAAAGCATCTACCAAACAAAATCTCTCACAAATAAAATTTTCTCGAAGAGAAAATTATTTTCTTTAAGAATGAAGGATGGTTCAAATATTTCTAATCATTTGAATGAGTTCAACAATATACTTTGTTAATTGAAAAGTGTTGAAAAAAAGATGAAGGATGAAGACAAGGCGGTGATTTTACTTTGCCCTCTACCGGAATCTTATGATCATTTAGTAACGACCCTAAGTTGTAGTAAGGGGGATTCTCTTGACCTTGATTCGGTTTGTAGTACATTACTTGTCGAGGAACTCCGAAAAAAGGCTTCGTTGGGAAGTTCTATGGAGGTGGGTTCGGAAGCTAATATGACAAGGGGAAGAAGCAAAGAACGTCATGATTCTTCAAAGGGTTCTTCAAGAAGCAAGTCAAGACATCGATCTAAATCCAAGGGGCATGATGGCAAGTAATTGTTGGTTTTGTGGAGAGAGTGGACATCTTAAAAAAAATTGTTTCAAAAGAAAGAAAAATGGTTTTAATTCGAGAAATGAAAAAAGGTAAAGAAATTGTTGGTGAACATTCTAAAGAGGCAAATCAAGTTGTGGCTACTACATCTAGTGTTATCGAAAATGAAGTGTTGATAACAGGTTGCAATTCGGAATTTCACCAAAATTGGGTTCTTGACACCGGTGCTACACATCATATGTGCCCACATAAATCTTGGTTTAGCACATATGAGCCATGTGAAGGAAGATTGGTGAAGATGGGGAATAACTCATCTAATAGAACACTTGGCATTGGATCGGTACACTTGAAGATGTTTGATGGTATTGTTCGCACACTTGAAAATGTTAGACATGTTCCGGATATGACAAAATGTTTGATTTCTTTATCTACTTTGGAGAAGGAAGGTTGTAAATTTTCCGAAGGAAATGGAGCTCAAAGTTTCAAGAGGTGCTCTTGTTATCATGAAGGGAATCCGGGTTGGTCTCTTATACAAGTTATTGGGTAGTTCCATTGTTGATGATGTTGCAAATGTGGCGGTTGACAAAGGAGATGTTCCTCTTAGGTTGTGGCATCGAAGACTTGGGCACATGAGTGAAAAATGTATGAAAATTTTGATGGAAAAGAAACTTATTCCAAATCTGAATTTTTTAGAGAAAGAATTTTGTGAGCATTGTATCTATGGGAAGCATCATAGAAGGGCTTTTAAAGAGGGTATGCACACAAGTAAAGGGATTGTTGATTATATTCACTCGGATGTTTGGGGTCCATCACCGGATGTGTCTTATGGTGGTGCTCAATACTTTGTTACTTTCATTGATGATTTTTCAAGGAAAGTATGGGTGACAATTCTCAAGTCAAAGAGTGATGTGTTAATGGCATTCAAGAACTTCAAGGTTGAGGTAGAGAAAACAACCGGTAAAAGCATCAAAGTTTTGAAGACGGATAATGGAATGGAATATGCAAAGAATGAATTTGATAATTTTTGCAAGGAAGTAGGAATTGTATGGCATCATACGGTTGTGTGATAAGTTGATTTCATGCATATTATTTTATATGATTAATTAACTATATTTCCATGTATTTACAATTGTTTATATCAATTTACCCTAATATGATATGAAAATGAATATGTTGCACCCTTTCCTTTAATTTCTATAATTTTGGTGATTTTATATATTTCCTAACAAATTCTAATAAAAATTTATTATTTTTACATGTAGGAAATTATCAATCAAATCTGGGTATTATCGCAAGAGTCCTACCTCAAGTCAAAAACATAAAGAGAATGAGTCCTTGCATGATTCTACGTTTTATTTCCTATTTAGGATTTGATCAAAGAAGGGAAAAGAGGAAGAAGAATCCAATTCAAATAAGAAGGATAGAAGAATCCCGATTTTGAGTGTCTCTGTCCAGTTTTGATCAAGATCTTTATCGGATGGTCATATGGTGTCCGATCGAGCTGATTTTTGGAGGAGAGCTTCACGACGTCTTGGTCTTCATTTTTTTTTTTTTTTTTTTTTTTTTTTTTTCAAGGTGATAACACATCTCCCAAGAAGCAGTCCAAGACATATCCTACACCCGTAACATGGCTCTCAAATAACTATCTATCCAAGCGTTGCGGTGGCCTTTGTCCCTAAGCTCCAATTGTGCAATGTTAACCCAGTGAGAATCCAAAAGGCTCACTCAGTGGTATTAACTACAGAGACCCGCAACTACAAAGAAGATCTACTCACAATGCTTTTAACCCTCACCATGCTTTTAACAATCCATATCACCTTCGGTCTATTCAAGGGATCACACGACTTGGGAGAGTCACCAATGAGATCTAACATATAAACCATATACATCTCCACGAAGTGAAACATTGTATAGTAGAAGTGGAACAGATTAGAAGAGAATATATATATTTTCAAAAATTTAAATGAAAGAAGAATGGCCTCTATCATATCCCTAAACAAGTGGCACTCATGAATTTCGCCTCAAGAGGAAATCATGGTGGATTCTAATATGTTGACTGAACAAGAAAAATTGTAGTCTTACTTGAAAATCTCTAAATACAATAACTCAATAGCAAGGTTTAGTGCTCAAAGGGTGGGTCGCATAATCAAGGTTAAAGTGATTCACATACTCATCTGATATTTAGCAAACTCATCATTTCAAAGAATTATAGATGAACACAACTAAAACATGAAATACTAAATAAGATCTAGAGATTTAATGTCATAACTTCCTTCTATTTTACTCTACTAACTAGACAAATAAGCTTCAACCACTGATAAAAAGTTTTGAAATGATTTGAAAAATTCTGGTTTTGAAAAGATTTCAGCATAGCGAGTCTTATCCTATAGAGAGTTTGTCTGATCCTGATAATCATACGGTTGTGCATACTCCACAACAAAATGGAGTGGCGGAACGCATGAATAGAACATTGATGAAGAGAGTTTGGGCTATGCTTAGCAATGCAAACTTGGAGAAAGAATTGTGGGCCGAAGCGGTGTTGACGGCATGCTATCTTGTGAGTAGGTCTCCTTCAATGACTTTGGATGAAAAAACTCCAAATGAGGTATGGCATGGAACTCCTTGTGACTATTCGGATTTGAAAATTTTTGGATGTGATGCATATGCTTTGATTCCAAGTTGTCAAATGAGCAAACTTGATCCAAAATCCAAGAAGTGCATTTTTGTAGGATATGCTAAGAATGTGAAGGGGTATCATTTATGGGATCCAAGTACCCATAAGATCATCATAAGTCGTGATGTACATTTTGATGAATCCTCTATGTTGATTAAGGGGATGGAAAAGAAATGTGATGAAGAAAAATCAATTGTTGAGGATACCCATGAATTTCACATGCAACCTACAAGTTCTTCAAATGAGGATGCTCATGATGAAGATGTTATAGATCTTGATAATCAAGATGTAGAAGGAGAAATTCAAGAAGAAACACCGGTTGACGTTGAAGAAGAAATTGTGGTACATTTGGGAGGAAGGCCAACAAGACAAACTCGTTTGCCGGAAAGATACAAAGATTGTGTTGATCCAAATACTCTTAGAGCTTTGGTGGCTTTAAATGAAGAACCAAGTACATTTCTTGACGCCATCAATGTGGATGATGCAAAGCATTGAAAGGATGCAATGAATGAAGAGTGTCAAGCACTTCAAAAGAACAATACATGGGATTTGGTGGAATTGCCAAAGGGAAGAAAAGCCATTGGTTGTAAATGGGTGTACAAACTCAAGAGAGGGGTGAATGGCAAGGTGGAAAGGTATAGGGCAAGGCTTGTTGCCCAAGGCTTTGCACAAAAGGAAGGTATAGATTTCTTTGAAGTTTTTTCCCTGGTTGTGAAGTTGGTGACTATTAGATTGGTGCTTGGACTTGTTGCTATACATGACTTGGAGCTTGAACAAATGGATGTAAAAACAGTGTTTTTACATGGTGATCTTCTTGAAGAGGTGTACATGAGGAAACCGGAAGGATTTGTTGAGAAAGGCAAAGGGAAGCTCGTGTGCAAGTTGAAGAAGTCATTATATGGACTTAAACAAGCTTTAAGACATTGGTACAAAACTTTTGACTCCTTTATTTTAAGTCTTGGTTATAAAAGAAGTGAATATGACCATTGTTTATACATTAAATTCTTTGATGATGGTTCATATGTGATTTTAGTTTTATATGTGAATAACATGCTCTTGGTGTCCAAGGATAAAGCTAAAATTGAAGAACTCAAAGGATGTTTGAGCAAAAGGTTTGAAATGAAGGATCTTGGTCAAGCCAAACAAATTCTTGGAGTTAAGATTCAAAGAGATAGAATGAATGGGACTTTATCACTTTCACAAAAGTCTTTTGTGAAGAAAATTCTTGAGAAGTTTGGCAAGTGTAAAGAAAATGCAGTTTCAACTCCATTGGGATCACATTTCAAATTATCTTCCAATAATAGCCCAAATACGGAAGATGAAAAGACCAAGATGTCAAGATACCCTTATGCAAGTTTAGTTGGGAGCTTGATATTTCTAATAGTGTGCACTAGGCCGGATATTGCTCATGCGGTTGGTGTGTTGAGTAGGTTTATGGCAAATCCCTGAAAGAAGCATTGGGAGGCGGCAAAATGGGTACTTAGATATTTGAGAAGCACAAGTGACTACTTTATCACATTTAGCAAAGGTGGAGAGCAAATTCAAGGCTATGTAGATACTAGTTATTGTGATGATCGTGACAAGGGGCGATCTACAATTGAGTATGTTTTCAAGTATGGAAATGGTCCAATAAGTTGGATGTCTAAGCTTCAAACAATGGTGGCATTATCAACTACCGAAGCGGAATACATGGCGGCAACCGAAGCTTGTAAAGAAGCGGTGTGGCTTCAAGGTTTGATGGGTGAGATTGGCATTGAATCAAAAGGTATGCATTTGTTTTGTGATAATATGAGTGCAATTTACTTGGCCAAGAACCCGGTACATCACAAAAGGACAAAGCATATA